>NC_048286.1:9272504-9552504 GCF_009762535.1 Notolabrus celidotus | reverse complement strand
AGCTCCTGGCCTTGACCCTTTGCTGCATGTCATCTCTCTCCCCTCTTGACCTCCTACATAACTGTCTCTCTTCAGCTGTCCTGTCTTTAAAAAGTCCAACCCCCCCCACAGAAGCCTCCACCATGAAAGTGACATGCTGCCACTAAAAGTGACCGGTGTACTCACAGGTCATCTACATAGCACGGGTATGGCATCTGCTGGACGTAGACCCCGAGCGGCCAGTCATTGCCTGTGTGTAGTTTAATGATGCCGTGTTCGATCATGTCCTGCAGGTAGGCAAAGCCCCCCCAGATGTACCTCTGGTCCTCCATGGGGTCTGCTCTGGGGCCTGGGTCCCAGTACCTGAGAGGGTGAATGACAGAGGTGGCTCATTGGTAACAATGGGTAAAATATTTATTTATTGATTGATCTTGCTGTTGTAGGAGTCTCCATTCACAACACGACACTAATAAAACATCCTGGAGCCAACATCCGTAAAGCGTACACACACTCCACATGTGCACTGCTATGCTTAAGCACATAAGTCCAAGGCAAAGCCCTTGTACAATCTGATTACTCCATTGCACAGAGGCTGGACTCCCACTGGGTCCATTAGAGCCTGTTGGTGCCGTGTTAACTACTAAAAGTGCTTGTTCACCCCGGGGGCTATTGATAGACTGTTCGTTTATGAATGGGAGATCAAAGGGAAGGGGAAATGCATGTGAGAGCCTCACACAGGATGATGAAAGAGCAGGTATCGAGTTAATATGGTACCACCAAGAGAGATTGGAAAATACATGGAGGCCTGTTAGAGAGGGTTTTTTTCCCCTTCTTTGATTATTTGCCTTTTTAATGACCTTAACAACCAGCAGCAGGTTTTCCAGGTGATTTGGTTGTTCAAGCCTCACTGGTTGAATGCTATCCTGTGTGTGATGAAATGCAGTGAAAGTGCCTCTGATTAGCTTGATTTTCTAACCTTATGAAACATTTATTTGTGATGAATTGGCTTCTGCTTTTGCTTTAAAACAGTGTGGTCGCTGTGCAATCAACTGAGAAGCAAAGTTGAAAAAATTATTTATTTTTTCTTCTTTCATATCCAGTGTAAGGTCTATTTTTTTGTTTGAAGAATCCTTTTTTGTTCCTTTTGTAGTCTCAAAGTAACACCATAATAAAACAATCCATTTTGAGAAATAAATAAATAACTTTAGGACTTCACTTCTTGTAAAAGGAGTCAGAATCACACACTTAATTTTGAAGGGTCACTTGTAAAAAAGGTCTGAGGGCAGCCCTCATACTAACACATCTCTCCACATGTACATCTACTGACCTGTCTTTGATCTTATTGGTTCGCTCCACTGCGTCGATGTCCATGCGGATCTTGTACTTGACGTGTGGGGGGACAGTTGTGGTCCAGGGGTACATGTCTATGAAGACCACACCGGCCCAGAACTTTTTCTGCTCCAGCAGGTGCAAAGCCTGGTGGATCATCTGTGACTCATCCGTGAAAGCCACAAACTTATCAAGATTGATGCACTGTGATCACAGGATGACAGAGCATGGATTAATGTCAGAGCAGCCAGATTGCATCAATCTGGATACATACATGTGTATTTTTTTTATTGAGATGTGATATTCAGATAAAGACTGTTGTAACACACACCATCATTGTATTCATGTGTTACCTATAATGGTATTTGTGCAGGTGTATCTTTAAGTGTGTCATCAGGTCCTGTTTGATCATGGATCAGATTAGGTGTAAAAAGCATTTGCTAAATGTAGAGCAGGGATTTAATTCTGAATACTGTCCGGACCAAAACACACCTGTAGTAACATTTACAGTCATCACATACCACATGTTAGCGCAAGAACATCAAACTTAAAGTACTTATTTCTGATCAGATAGTTCTTTAACTGCATGGTTTACACTATATTGACTCAAGTTTTCGGACGCCTGACCATTACACCAACAGGGACTGTTATGGCATTGTATTATACTTTAATATGGAGTTGGTTTAACAGCTTCCACTCTTCTTGGAAGGCTTTCCACAAGATGTTGTAGTGTTTCTGTGGGAATTTGTGCCCATTCATTCTGTAGAGCATTTATGAGGTCAGGCACTGATGTTGGATGAGAAGGCCTGGCTTGCACTCTCCGTACCAGTTCATCCAAAAGTAGCTCAATGGGGTTGAGGTCAGGAATCACAGTAAACTCATCAAACCATGTCTTTATAGTCCATGCTTTGTGCACTAGGGAACAGTCATGTTGGAATAGAAAAGGACTTTCCCCAAACTGTTGGAAAGTTGGAAGCATGAAGCGTTAAGGTCGCCCTTCACTGGGGATAACGGAGCTGATCGAAACACCTGAATTCAATAATAAACAGGTATGGCCAAACACTTTCGTCCATGTGTTATGTTTTAGACTAATTTCAGACCTGTCTTTTATTTATCTAAGGTAAAATATGGTCGCTATTATTGGGGTCAACAACTATGCATGACAAATAATGGAGCAAGATCTCCAAGCTTGTTCAAGCAGACAGGCACCTATGTTACTAGTCTGTGCATATTTCTTACTTGTATCATTAGTTTTGTAAATATACTGTAAATTAACTTTTTAGTTCTGTAAATATTTTCTTAAGATAAACTTATTTACTTGCTGTAACACTGTAAAGTTCCCCATTGTGGGACGGATAAGGGATTATTTTATCTTATTTTAACTCCAGCTGCACTGTTTCCACTCTTGACATGCGTCTTCCTCACCATCATCTCACAAATGTACACTGTATGTCCAATGTGGCGTTCTATCTTCTGTTCCCTCTCTACTCTATCATTGCCACCTCTGCCTTGCATCAGTGCTGTGTTCATACTTCCAGCTGCAACACCCCTCCCCAACATCCACCTGCATTCTCCAACTAAGAGGTTTAAGATATTATCTCATCACTCAGCGATTTCTGCATGTAAAACAAATCTGTGAGGAGTGATGAGGTGGGAGCCTAGACGCTCTGAACACACGTGGAGATGTAACCTGAAACAGCATGCAGTAAAACAGTTTGGGGTATGTGCCTAAAAGAAGGTAGTGTTTAAGTATCAGGGGATTTAGGCCCACTGATGTTGTGCACTCATTTGCAACAGAATCATCTTTCACTGAGGCGATGTGATGACATGGGAAAATCTTTGTGACTGTATTCTTTTTGAAACCACAGACACAAATACACACGTACACACTAGACAGCTAATGCATGCCTTTAATAGTGCAGAGACATGCACACATGTATCTAACACACACCTACACACGTCCACACAAACAAACAATGAGGCTCAGGAGCTGAGACTATCACATGCACACACATGCTTCTCTTTCTAGGTAACACATGTAATTGCCATGTGAAACTCCCATCCTACACACACACACACACGCACACACACAAACACACACACTCTGCTCTCTAACCCTCCACACCCCCTCTGCGCACCGTGTCTAATGTGTCCATTCACTTTACTGTACAATACCCTGGGAGCGCTCAAAGAGAGAAGAGAGAGCACTTCCCATTCATCTTTACGGGGCCATACATCCACAGCACAATAATGTTCACTCAGAGACGGGAGAAGAAGAAAGAGGCTCTCTGATACACATGTTCTAAAAGGATATCAGTGTGAGAAACATCCCCCCTGATAGAGTGAGGGGGTCTAATGCTAACTGCAGTACTTATCCTATGGCCCAATGCTAGCTGACAGCTATATCTAATTGGCTAAACTGCTTGGGTTTGTTTGTGAGGCTCTTGAGGGTCTCGTCTTTGAACTTGGGGACAAAGGACAGATTGAGATGCCGGCACTGATAGGGCTCCCATTAGGACCGCCCCCTTTAAATCAGAAGAGAGGAGAGAGGGAAGGCGTGAAGGATGGATAGAGTGATTTGCCTCCTTTTTATTTCGCAGGCGCAAGGGTCTGTTTCAGTGTGGGGCCATACACTAAAACAGCATTGAGCTCATGGAGGGGGGAGTGATTCATTCCCACCTTCTCTGCACTTTATCACCGGCTCCACAAAGGAGCCAAAGGAAGGGGGTGACAGGAGGCTTGTTCTCCACAGCTTTCAGCCTGCAGGACGGGAGAGCGGCTCTAAGCCGTGCTAAGTGGTCTGATCTGTTTCAAAGGGGCCTGGATGCAATCTCCTGGGAGCAGAGCAGGAAGACTGATGCACCTGTCTGCAGAGCTCAGAGTCAGTCTTATAGTTTGTTCTGGGAATGAGCAACATTGGGGGAAAAGTGACAGGGGTGAAAGGAAAGCAGTGAAAAAGAGGCAAAGTCTTCATAAATTAGAGGGAATATGATCCTCAGGATAAACAGTGAACAGACTGATACGCTGTGTTTCTTACCTCTCCATACTTGTTGAACATGCGTATCATCTGGTCTGTGTTATTAAAAATTGTTCTCCAGTCAAAGTTGGGCATCCCTGGCTCCCTCCAGTCCTCTGGACCATTATACAGGAAGTTCAGAATATCTTTAGTGGTGAAGTTAGTGTCCTGCAGATTGTTGTCCATGAAGTTCATCACTGTTGGGTTTCTCAGGGTGTCCTGCAGAGACAAAAAGATGTGATACAGGTGCAAAAGCAAGTTCTATTTAGTTTGCAGCATGTGTTTTGAAGAGTGCCTGCCAACCAGTATATCAGAGGGGTTATGAATGTTCAAAGTTGCTGCCAATTGTGTGTTTGCACAATCACTAGTCCAACCAGCTTCCTGAGTGGTTTCTATGCTGTGTGTAAATCATGTAGCAGTCAAGTTTCTTCTGTTTTGGGGCTGGGGGTTGGTGCCCAGTGTGTCAGGCTAAAGGCTCAAAATGACGTGAACTAACAAAAGATTTGTTTTAAAGAAAAGTGAAGTTTATCTGATTTGTTTCCTAGACTATTTTCAAAATGTGTGTACTCCTGCTTACTGTTAGTTGTAGTAGTAGTAGTTAATATTAATGTGCATCACAAATAATCCCCCCCTGACAGCATCAATGTCTGAGTGCAGCATTCATACCCTGATCATGTTCATCTGGACACTGTTCTGGAAGAAAGCCCAGAGCTGAGGCCCCAACTCCTCCCAGGCCTTGGCCATGTTCTGCAGTCTCTCTAACTCCTCAAATGTTGTATTGGCCTGAAACACACAAACCACAAATATTAACACACACAAATAAAGTTGACAGAGTACACCAGCAGTACAATTTACATATCCCTCTGATGCTGTATGCTATTAAAGGTTCTCTTAGTTTATGGTTATGGATGGATGGATGGATGGATGGATGGATGGATGGATAGATAGATAGATAGATAGATAGATAGATAGATAGATAGATAGATAGATAGATAGATAGATAGATAGATAGATAGATAGATAGATAGATAGATAGATAGATAGATAGATAGATAGATAGATAGATAGATAGATAGATAGATAATAGATGATGGATGGATGGATGGATGGATGGATGGATGGATGGATGGCTGGATGGATGGATGGATGGATGGATGGATGGATGGATGGATGGATGGATGGATGGATGGATGGATGGATGGATGGATGGATGGATGGATGGATGGATGGATGGCGGGTGGATGGTTGGATGGCTAATGGATGAAGAATGGATCAATGACTGATACACTCATGGTGGATGGTTGAGTAACAGAGATGGTTGATAGAAAATAAACTCCTCCTGAAAGTGGGATCTGTTTTTCTGTCAGAACCACTGAATGAGACGAACTGATGGAAAAGTTAACACTCCTCCAAGCTCCTTTTTGGGATGAGTAAATCCAGTAAATTCAGGTAACTACGTCTTTGTTGCTTGTATGTTCATCTCTTTTTCACATGGTCAAAATGAATTTGAATTTAAGTTTTTCCCTCCATTGCTGCACCCTTACACTCAATCTATTTTAATTCTTCCTTTCCCTCACTCTGTAGATTGTCCCTTTAACCTTCCGCCCTCCTTTACTTCAGTAGTCAGCTCATTCCTAAGAAGGGTGCGGGTTTAGAAGAATAAAAATCAGATACTAAGAGTGGTGAAAGAAAATGGAGAGCAAGAGGAAAAAAGACAGAGTGAGTGAGAGAGAGAGGTGAGGGGTCAGCTAGAGGTGGTCTCTCTTACACTCTTTAATATCTTGTGGACGGCAGGGGAGTCAGGGGTGTACAGGATCTTTCCCATCAGCAGGGGCTTGACTGAATTCCACACGATTTTTGTGATGGGGTTGGACTCCAGCGTCTGCATCAGGGCGTTGCAGAAAGGAGCTGAGGGTGGAGATGTTAGAAAAACAGTGAGGTTAGAAAAAGAAAACAGAGACAGATAAGAAGAAATGATAGAGCAAGAGAGGTAGAGAGTCATGTGAACTGACTATGGACATACAGAGAACTTTCTTATATCCTCCACAGCTGAGTAACATTCAAACTCTACCATTAAACTAATCAATGATAGTAGTAGAGCTGCACTACCTGTGGAACTTCTGTGGGTTGCAAACACCACCATGTGCTACCTCTAGTGGTGAGGGCACTGGTAAAATGCAAAGGTGACCAAAAATCAGGCAGAAAAGATGAGGACAGGGAAATGGTCTGTGGCCTCCACCTGCAGAACCATTCCTTTATAGGGGTTGTCTTGCTAATTGCCTCTCATTTCCACCTGTCGTCTGTTCAATTCCACAACCGCAGGTGTAGTTGATTCACAATCAGTGTTGCTTCCTAACTGAACAGGTCGATATCCCAGAAGTGTGAATGATTTGGAGTTACATTGTAATTTTTAAGTGTTCCCTTTATCTTTTTGAGCAGTGTATATGCACAATAAGTTCTACTGTATCTCTAGCATGCAATGTTTACTGTCTTGTAAATAGTACAATCTAGAAGGTACAGACCTGAAACTCAAGCTAAAGTTGTACTTACTGGTAGAGTCGTCATAGACAAAGCTTTGGCTCTTGCTTCCATTGACTCCCAGAAACACCTTGTAGTTATTGTCTTCGTACCAGTTAAAGGACAGGACCCTGGACCCGCCTCCCTCTGGGTATCCACAGAAGAGGTTAGACACACTGGACATCATCTGAGTGAACGTGGAGGGTACCCCGTCTTGAAACAGAGAGGAAAGCCTCTGCAGGAGTTCCTGAGAGCTCTCCCTCTCCATCAACTGGAAAAATCACACAAAGATGGAGATTCTCTCAGAGATCACCATACCTGTTTAGCTGAGTTCACAGCGTCAAGGTCACCTACAACTTCCAAAAAGGTTTGTGTTTGACTTTAAGGAAAAATAAAATAAAATTTGTCTGAAAAACAGATAGCATCTGATCAGATTAAGTGTTACTTTTTGAAGGTTGGGATTGATTGCCATTTGTATTGTCTCATTTATCATCACTAAGTAATTTTGCCTGACAAAGTGATAAACAATCAGCAAACCCACAGCCCTTTAGTCCCTCTTTTAGATTCATCCAGACTTTTTCTCACCTTTCCTTCATCAACATGGCTAACCACAGCAAAATATCATCCTCCCACTAACAGGATTTGAATATTAAAGCTCCTGTGAGGAATTTTTGGTGTGTGTTGATTTTGGCACCCCCTGTAGACAAAGCAGTACATCTTATCTCTTTGCTGAATTATCCTGTATCTGTGTGTTATAACCCCGGTTCATGGGCCATTGCAAAATACAGGAGAAGCACCAACAAACCTAGAAACGCACTTCAAACAAACATTCAGCGGTTTAACTGAATCATGCGAAAGAAACAGGAACATGAGCCCCTATTTGGCCGTAACCCAGCTCATAGGCCATGACAAAAGATGAGAGGAGCACCAGTTAACATAGTAAAGAGGAAGTTAGTTGCAAAATTAAGTTAAATAAACAGAAGACTAACAATTGATAGGAAGTGTTTAAAGTTAGTAGCACCAGCACTGTGCATGTGGGTGTGTGAACATGACGTAGTGTGAGGTGTTGAGGAGTGTCCTAACACAAGAGTCAAACTGAAATAACAGTGCAGACGCTGAGAGAGAGAGAGAGAGAGAGAGAGAGAGAGAGAGAGAGAGAGAGAGAGAGAGAGAGAGAGAGAGAGAGAGAGAGAGAGAGAGAGAGAAAGAGAGAGAGAGAGAGAGAGAGAGAGAGAATGGCTGGGCCCATGTGCTTCCAGCCTGAGAAGAAGAAGAAGCCAATCAGCACTCCTGGCACCTCAAAGAACCATGAGTATGGCCACCAGAATATAAACATTCAAGCAGGGGCCGTCACAATGTGTGAGACGTTTTTTAACAAGAAAACTCATCTCTTCAAGAGTAAAATGTGTCAATTATTGTTAACATTTTCTGTGAAAGTGCAGCATGCTGTTGATCACTTTGAAACATAAGCTAGCCCTGATGGACATTTGAGACTCTAAAAAGAACTGTGCAGAAATGATCGCTCTCATGGTTTCTTTGATGTTCTAGCTCAAAACATGATTTACTCCAGTTTCTACTTAAAACTCCTTACTAGAGCTTTAAGTATACTTTTTGCAAAGTACATGCCGTGTGAACATCTTTGAGCTACTTTAAACTATGTCCAAAAACAATATACAAGATAAGGATATTTATATAAGCGGTGATTATTAATTCCGTTTAAATGACCCGACATAAACCATGCCATGAAAACAATAGTTTTAAGGATAAGCAAAGAGGGATGTATGCTTCTCCTCACATTACCAAGATAATCAAACTAAATATCCTCCTATTGAGTTAAAAAATAGCTTCATCCAGAACCATGTCTCCCTGATTTGTATCATTTCCTCTATGAGATTATATGTTAGAGTACTTTTGTACATCAGGATAGAACTACACCACTTCAAGGATCAAATCAGAGAACCAAGAAATCAACTATTAAACATCCTCAAAGCTTAAAATTCTTTGTATTAAGTTCTACAGGATCAGATTTTAAGTAGAGTTATGTTCTTCCAGGAATATTGGTACTTCAGCATCTTTCTTATCATAGCTCTTCAATCCTCTTACTGGTGTAACTGTGGGGAACATTTCACTGGTAAGACCAGCAGTCACTGGTATGAAAGGTTAGGATAATAGTGACTCATTCCTCCTCTATGTCCCACACTCAGAGCAAACTTTGTGTGAGTGTGTATAAATAAGCTCACACTCACGCTCACACACCCCTAAATTATTTCACTCTCCTTTTCCTTCCACATCCTTTTCCTCTCTTTTCTTATTTAACGTTTCACACCAACACACACTGACGGCAGTGAAAGGAAGGAGTTGTGGGCTATGAGCGCATTTGGCTCGCCTCTGTGTCACCACGGTGATATGACGGTCCCACCTACAGGATGTGTCACCTCCAAGGAATGTCTGCCTCAACCGCCCACCCTCTCTCTCTCTCTCTCTCTCCCCCCCAACACACACACCCTGGTTAAGGTGATGATGGGATACACACCACCCCAGGGACACACAGTGAACGTGCTGAAAGACACAACACGATCCCAGACTATGTTTGTGTGAGTCTGTCTGTGTGTGTACATTTGTTTGAACCATAACTGAATGATTACAGTCCTTGATTATTTTCTTTACTATTGTTACGAAAAGGTGATAGTTGCAACTCTCAATGTTAAGGTTTAAAAAAAGATGCTACATAGACGGATGGTCAGGATTTTTTTCTCAGCACTGTTTCTACGGTCAGATTAGCATTTTCTTTTTTTAAGTTATATTTTTGGGCATTTTCGCCCTAGATGGATAGGATAGCTGAAGAGAGACAGGGAATATGGGGAGTAGAGGGTGGGGGAAGATATGCAGTACATGGTTGAGGCTGGAATCGAACCTGCAACCTCTTCAACGAGGGCTCTAGCCTCTGTGTATCGGGCACGCGCTTAGATCGCTAAGCCAACGGTACCCCAATTAGCATTTTCAATTAACTATAATCAGAAGGTTCCTCATAATAGCTTCAGGAAAGTGACTTTTCTGTATTCATTTACCTTGAGATTAGGTCATTTTGAACTAAGGATGCTATGAAGCGACTAATGTCCTGTTTGTTCAAACAGAAATTTAAACTTAGACTGACAAGTCCAAAGTTAAGAAAACAGTAAAAACTGAGCACAAGTGATCTGACATGGCTAAACAAAGGATCAAAGAGTCTGCAGGTAAATGGTGTTGATAAAGATAGCAGAGCTAGCACCACAAGCCTTTAGTCCTCCTTGCAGGTTAACATCTTGTTACACTTTGCTCCGGTTTGATGGTTTAATCAGACACAGCTTACACACAACTTTATCTCTATTTTGTAGATCAAAAAGCTGCCAAACCATGTGCTGGTCTATATCCAGTTAGTAGACCATTATAGTACTGCAGCAGCAGTGTTTATCATATTCTCTTAAGTAATGTTCAGTTTCCATTTTATTCATTCTGCTTATACTGAATTTTTATGATGTGATACAGACACGTGTAGCTATACATACTCATGACGCATGAGACCTAACCTGAATGTGCATGCACACATCCTGGCATACATATCATGAGTCTACAAAAACATATCAGTGCATGTACAGTACACGTGCAGGTTGTTAACACACTCATGTACACCCCACATTGTTGAGACCATCACTCAGCCTCCTCTATGAGCGGCTCTCAAACAGGGAGCAGAGGAAGAGGCCAGTTTCCTGCAGGGCTAAAAATACAGGAGCCTCTGATCCTGCAGGACTGAGGAGGAATAGAAGGGATACACGGACTTTGGAGCACTTACAACTTGGATCCTCTCCGACAGTGCCTTAAGAACACGACCCCAGAAGTGCAGGTCGATCCCCTGTGAGCTGCTGTCCACAACCTGAGGCATCTGGGGAGACACAAAGCATGAGATCAATCTGTCACTGAGCGTGATAAAGACAGTGTGTTTATATCTAGATGAGGAAAAACAAAATGAGAGATTCTTTCTTTCAGAATCATCACCACTCTTTTTATTTCATGTCTCATGTTGACCTCTGACTGAAACACAGCTGAGCCATTGTAAAATGTATTATTTGTGCAAACTCACTGACATGATTTCCTCTTAAACCTCCCTCAATGACTTTATCTTCCAAAGAACTCATTAGCAGAAGGTGTCAGAAAATGCCTGGTCAGGGTAGAGGGCAGAGGGCTACGGAAACCCCGAATGCAAAAGACAAACACGCACATGTGATATCCTTCCTCTCACATTCCTCACGCTTGCATTTCAATGAACGAAGGAAGGAGGAAGGCAATGTTGGGGGGTGGCTGGTGAGGGGGGCTGAATGGGATGGGAGGGTGCTGAGAGGTGGGAGAGAAAAGGAGTGATGAGAGTAATGAGGGGAGGAAAGTTGTTGCAGCGTGAGAGGTCAGTGTAGTAATGGGCTTTGAACTTAAGGGAGCTAATGGGTTAAACGCACTGATCGCCACTAAGATGCTCTTATTACAGGCTAATGCAAACTAAGCGGGTTTATATCCTGTCCGTCATATTTATATCTGTCTTTACAGACATAGAAGATGTTTTTGTATTCCTCGGATCCTACATGGAGCCCCTGAAGTCACATGAAGGTGATCATTTTCATCTTAATTCATCATAAATTAGAGAGAAGAAGGTAAGAGATAAGAATGATCACTTCATGGAACTCGAGGGGCCCTGTAATGCTACTTTTAAATGTCTGTTAGTAAACATAGCCACTGTTGCGTCAACCATTTATTTGTCAGCTTGCAACTATTTGAATCCTCGAGTTAGTTTCTGCTGCCATCTTGAATTTTTGGAACCAGAGGTGACCGTAGCTGGACAAGAGGCTGCCTTAAATAGCTCCATCTTTATCCTGTTTGAAAGGTTGCTGTGGCACAACATGTCAATCATAATGAAGCTGCGCCCTCAAGCTTGACCAAATTCTTCTATGTAACTCTAAATTAGACTATAAGATAGTAAATAAACCTACTGCTGTTTTGAAGAAAGGCTCTAAAGGATCTAAAAGAGAACATATCTGATGAGGTGATAAATCCAGAGAGAAGAAAGGTCATTTTCTCATTGACTTCAGGCTTATTTTTGCTACCACTGGATTAGTCTGTGTCGGCCACCAGGACGAATCCAGGTTTGTGACACTGCAGCATAATGCTCGCTGTTCTAGGAAGGATGGTTTCACTTGTTGAGATCATAGCTAAAACTTTCAAGATGTTTTATGATCCAAAAAGACAACAATTACTAACTTTTTTGCACAGCATAATAAATGGCGATTGATGCAGATGTGACATATTTAATACAATATACAATTCAAGGTTTAAAAGCATTTTTGCATAACTTGCAAGTTGCCTATACATTGCGAATAATGTCCCTTATGTTACCTCTGCCAACCATTCATTCCCTGTATTTTTCATCTTGAAGCCAAATTTCCTTAAATTTGGATGTTCTCATTTTCTATTTCTGCTCTGTTTTATGCTCCTAGTTTGTAAATGAGTACACCAAAAGCTGCCATTGATGGCAAATTTGTCATATGAACAAGCAAATCCCCCCCAAAAGAAACAAAATTAAGTTTTATCTCATGTTATCTAGACAGTGCAGATTTGATTTTATCTTCAGACATCTCTCAGATATTCCCTATCTAAAATGTAAGACATCTCACTAGTAAAAAAAAAAAGAAAAACAATTTAGAAACTTTTTCTGACCTTAAATTTCAAAAATCCAACTCAAAACTTTCTAAGACTTTTCAAGGATCCAAGTCAAGTGTTTATAAGCTAGTAAAGCCTCGCCCACTTCTGGTAAGGAAGCTTGAAGTGACCGGAGCTCCGTTGGAAAAATCTGTTGTTGAATAATTTTGTGCACTGATAAAAATGTAGTAAAAATGTCAACAGAAAAATGTCAGTCATATGAATAATGAATATGTTTTCAGATTTAGTTCTTTATAAAGTAATGATTCTTTTTTGTTTGTTTGTTACTGAGCCTTGAATATTCAATGATACTGACAAGTACTATATTACCTTGAAGCTATAGTTTGGAATCATTCACTAATTGCTAACACTGCAGAGTCACAAGCATTCTTTTTATTTGTATGTTATTTCACATGAGAAAGGCTCGAGCCCAGGGCAAAGGATTAACATGAATACAATAGGTACTAATGGAAGGGGGAAAATACAGGAAAGGTTCATTTTTGCATACTAATAATTATCATAATTAGTATACTAACTGAAACGTTATAGAAGAGAGGAGAAATCATTCCAATTAAAGCAAAAATAAAATAACAATTAATTTGTTTTATTGACAAGATAATAAAATGATACAGTAGATTTGGAATGCTAAGTCTACCATTCATGGTTACATCTCTTTTGGTGAACTAGATCAGTGTTTTTCAACCTTTTTTGAGCCAAGGCACATTTCTTACATTAAAAAAATCTGGAGTCACACCACCAACCAAAAGTGTTACAAAATGACACATTTAGTTATGAATCTATTTATCTGAGAGGGGGACTTTGGCAACTACTATAACTGTGTCAGGGCGAAGCATCTCATTTACAATGGCTTTTGCAGGTAGTATTAATGTCTCTGCCACAGTGTGTGGCTTTTTTGATTTGGTTACGTGTTCAGATACTAAGTAGCTCGCTTTGAGAGCTCTCGCAGACACCGTTGTAGTTTTTCTCATAAAAGTTGCCTTTTCCAACACCCATATTACGCTCTTCATCCAGGTTAGAATTTAGTCCAGGGCCCAGTTTGGAGTTTTAATTTTTCCTTTTCCAATATTTATCCATCGCTGTTGTACGCCTACGTCTTGTCACATACACATCTCGCGCGCATAATACGCGCTAGTTAAGTGAAGTTGGAAAATGTCCCACGGTACACCTGACAAGCTGTCCCGGCACACTATTGTTCCATGGCACAGTGGTTGAAAATCACTGAACTAGATCATCTTATTCAGGCCATCAACAAAAAGGTTATGCAAGGCCCTGCAGCCCCTCCATGCTCTTCCTGTTACAGTCAGGTTTTCTAACAACCAGGTGTGCTGGCAGCTGTGAGGCCAACCTGACCTTTGATGCAGGCACATGTTGACAATTTATTTACACCAGACGCAGCATCATGTCTTAGAGAATACCTCACAGACTGTGGGCGGGGCCTAGTTAAGCCCATTAGAGAAAAAGGCCAAGAGGGATAATGCTGTGCCAACACTCTGAGCCAGTCACCTAGGCGAACCTGGACACCAAGAAGAAGGGGGTGTAGAGGGAAGACAGTTTAAATATAGGTCAGTTTGTTGGTGTGTATTCTTCCCTTTAATGTTCTCTTGTTTTCCTTTTTCCTTCAGTGAGATAGTCTGAGAAACATCTGTGTCCAAATGGGGGAAATAATTCACATACAGACGACCTTAACAACGACAATAAGTTACGATTAGAGACTCATGGTGCCATTCAGACAAAAAGTAAAGACCTGTTGTTCTACCTCCTCCGTGCTTCTTGCTTTCTATAAATAAATGTGTCAATGCTTTGACGCAGGGCCAGTGGTTTATTCCAAGCCCCAAATAAATCCGTAATTGAGGTAACAGTCATGGCACAATCAGTGGCAAGCTCAAGTCATCTACTGCGGCCTTACACGCAGTCCTGACATCACCACAAGCTCAATGCAGCACACCAAGTCAGCTGACATCACGCCACAATTAACAACAAATAACCACTCAACACCAGGGCTTTGAGGCTAATCAGCACATACTGTTTCATCATGAACTTGGCTAATGCGGCTATTTTAGTTAATACTTCCCCCCTTTATATTCCTGAGACAGAGTGTCTTGAGAAAGTCATCAATATGGTTGGTGATATTGTTTTTTCTTATTGCCGACAAATCCAATTAAAAAGACCAAGAACAACTCATAATTGATCCTGGTAACAAGGACTGTCTGTGTTTCTAAAACTTGAAACAGCTTAATCCTCTGAGGCAATGAGCTCCATTCTTACTCAAGAATGATTTAAACCTTATTAATGAGCCACACTGTTGAGCCAGGTCACATGTCCATCACCAAGAACAAACCCACTGAAGTTAATTTCAACTCAATCCAAAATAATTCATCTTGCTGCCAGAAATAATTCCAGGAGCTCCAAATGTATATTTATAGCCGCTGAAAACAGTCTGCACCGCATGCACAATTTACTACTTTTAAAGTACCTTTGCTACAAATCTCATAACCATGTGATTTGACATTTTTCTATGAAAGGAAGCCAACATTTTTTTTTTTTTTTGTGAGGATTCATATCTTTAAAGGGGATAAATAGTCTTCAAACTAAATGCTACAGAGCGAGAATTAAGATGGGAGAGACTTAGTGCATTGTTTTGGTGCTTTTATTGGACTGTAAGAAATAAGAATAACCACTATTTAATGTACCATGTGCAACCTGACCCTTTTCTGGCTGTAGCTAACCTACACAGCTAACAGCAATCACTAGCTAACAAAAAACTTTCACCATAGTAGACTCCAACTCAAAGCAAATAAGTTGATGCCACGTGTTGAATAAATGGGGGAACTATAGGAAGGATGTGGGTTTGGTAGGGGTAACTCATTTTGTTACCAAATCTTAGTTTGCCTGCCAACAAGGACAAACTACTAGCTACCAAACCAAGCAAAACGCTGCTTTGAGCAGATAACTTCAGCTATTTAAACCAGAGTCTTAGGTCTGTCTTGCTGGTAAGCTTGATAAACTAACATGAAACAGCAACCAACATCAGAACAATGTGGCATTGTTAAGTTAAAGCTTCAAATACTTCACCAGCCAACTTAATGATACTAGCTTAAACCATGACAAGTTTTAGCTAACTATGAAAATGTAGCTCATGTTGCTAAGCAAAGGTTCACTGATGATACAGAATTAAATCAAACTATTTGTTCATTATCTACTGCTATGACAGCTAACTTTGCCATTCAACCTTTTTTATGTAACTTTATAGTTTATAGTGTTACATTTGCATGAAACAGTGTGAATGCCAAGCTAACATTTTTTTTCGAGCTAACAACCGCTGGCTTGGTAAAAATATGAGTCCAATGCAGAAGTGTTAAAAACTGCAGTTCATCGAGGGTCTGCTTGAGGCTGGCTCCGGAAGTACTGGAAACCACATAGACACCAATTCAAAGAAGCTGATCTTTACAGCAGAAATAAATATGTTTACAGCCTGGTGCAAAAGATGAGTGTAGTCTGGATAGCTCATTTCTCGATCGGCACACACTGTACAGGGGGTGAATTTTTTTCTAACACAGCAATTTCAAAGATACGAGTCTTCCAATGAGAGGCACAGCTGACTTGATTGGCAGGTGGGAACACTGTAGCTGTTGGCTAGGAGGCTAAAAGCCCGCCTCTTTACGTCACAATCACTGGACAGCAGCAATATGGCTGCCTCCGACGATTGGCCTCAAAACAGCGCTTCAGAAACAGGTGTATGATGTCACGGATCCTACGTCTATATTATATACAGTCTATGGTTGAAAGCTATTAGCTATTGTGATGTAGCTGTCGGCTGCTACTGAGTAGTAATAAAATGTTTTGCTCAAATTGTTGCCTGATTTTGTAATCCATTGTCTTTCAGTTGCAGATCATCCAAAAGTGTTGCATTGATAACACTTTGTTAGTTTCTCTTTGATTAAGGCTTGTTAGTCTAAAACACATCATGACAATGTAATAACAGCATTTCAGCTTCTCACCCTGAGTGTGTGTAACAGAAAAATGTCTGCCATGTGAATTTGTGGAATTAATTCTTAAACACTGTGATGAGACAAATTAGGCTGACTCCACATCCCTGCCTACTGACTGACATAGCCTGAGTGCTGAGCAGCTTTATACAGTAACATAAATACAACAGTTAACTGAGTTTGATGGAAATGAGACAGGAAGAATGACAGACTGTGGCCTTCAATACTGGGAAAAAAAGACATCATTTTCCACAAACACTGCCTTCAGAGGATCAGGGGAAATGAGAAGCGCCATGGCAATGTGAATAATTTCCAGCATATATTCCAGTAACAAAAACCACGCTAAAGAGGATGTAATGAACAATGTCCACCCTACAACAGGAAGCAATGAAGGTCACTTGAAATACTTGAAGGCTTGAGAAACATATGTGAGATATATGATGCAGATCATGATTCATCAAAATGAAATGTAACCTCTAATAGCTTTTACTGTGAAATACTAAAAGTCAAAGTGTGTGTTAAAGCTCTTTCAATCCACTCACCAGTTTGAAGATTTTAAAGAAGTCCATATTAGCGTAAAGGACGTCCTCTATCTTCTGCAAGCTCTGCCGGCTGAGGGCACACATGGCATTGCGGACCCCTTGGAGCCCCATGCGACTGGGGAAGATGATGAAGCGCTCCAGCAGGGCCTGGCTGCAGGCTATGTCTTTCAGCTGCAGGTCTGGGATGCCGAAGGCAAACTGAAGATTATGGAAACAAAAAAGTTGGATTTGTTGGGCTATTTCTCAAAGAATCACCAAATATAATTACAATGGACTCTTCATTTCTAGTTTAACCCATATATAGATGTGTGTTAATAAACAGGGTTATAAAATAAGGCGTGATAATCTTGTCTTTTCTGAAACATCTCACTCATCCCACCTGTTCCAGTCGTAATTTCGCATTAACAAGCTGGTAGACGATGGATTCTGAGAGGGGAACATCTCGCAAAAGGTAGGCTGTGAAAACTTCATCATCCTTCAGCATGTCATCTATCTTCAGCCCACGACCTTGAGGAAAGAGAATAGAAGAGATTGTAAAAGGTTTGAAGCACTAAAGACAATTTCAACACGACAGTCCCGGGGAGATTTGGTGTTTCGAAGGTAAGTCCATTGAGCAAGAGCATGTGTTTTTACACACAACCCAGCCAACAGGTTACACTAATCTCTTTGAAGTAATATTGAGTAAACTTGTTGGCTTTTCTGAAGCATACATGTTTAGATTATGAAAAAAAGGGGTTATGTCAAGAATCACAAGCAGGCTCTGCATGATGCATACAATATTTGCATTGGAAAATCAAACATCCACTTTGAGACTCACGGGTGACATATTAAATACAGGACAGAATGGATTGGGTTTATAATCCCATACAGGAAATATCAAGTTTAAGGAAAATAATTTCACTCTGACTCTAACTGGATTTATGGCTGTATTTTATTTGTCTGTTGTTTTTTTGGGTTGTACCAAAAAGTGAACAATATCAAAAGCTTTATACTAGTTTATTCATAGTTCAATAAAACTAAAATTGAAAAAGGTAAATTGAGTAAATATCTCCATTGACCACAAAACTGTGGCTACTGCACTTGAACTAGGATAGAGGTCTAATATTATAATGAATATGAAAAGGCAGTAATGTCAGTCTCCTTTATTTATGTTGTAGTGGCTGGATAATGCAGCTTCTCACAGACTGTTTTATCATAATGATAGACAGAAACAAGACCTCAAGCAGGGGATTTTTTTAAATGAAAGCAAAAGTGAGGATGTGCTCTGACACAAGAGAAAAAAATATCCAAGAAACAGGATTTTCAGACCACAAGTATAGTCAGACTGAGAATGGACTTTCCAACAAGAGTTTGGTGTCATATTGTGGTCAGAGATACCTGACTGGAGTCAACAGTCAAGCATCTCTTTCTCTCTGCTGATTGAAGAGTGGATAAAAAGATAAAAAGAAGCTTTAGCCCACCATTTTACTCTCCACACAAGTGCCACTGTCTGAACCATTTCTCTAAATGTGACCTTACCTGTCAGCAGAGATGGGTTGTTGCGCAACGAGTCCATGAAGTTAGCAAAGGATGACATCTCCTGCCAAACACGGCCGAGCTGCCGGACCTCAGTTTCATTGAGCAGAAGCTCCTGGGCATCAACATAGAACCGTGCCAATCTGGAAGAAACCCAAAGTACACTTGAATCAGTGGAGAAGTCAATGATTCAGAATTATACATAAATATTATCTGATGTAAAAAAAAATCATACATGGTCCTTTTTGTGTAACATTTTCATTTTAACAGGAAAAATGTTTTAATCAAGTGATGATGAGATGTTTGTTGAGCTCTGTGCTGACAGTTCTTTTATAAAGAATGATTTTACATGTATTACAGTGTTGCAGCCTGTACCGTGTGGTTATGGTCTTTACCTATATTGATCAATTGATTGTGAAACTTTTTATTAAAGAACATTTCCTTACACTGAGTTGTTGTAGTTGGAGACAACACCCGGAGACTCCCCTCTGGTGGGATATTTGAAGCAGGGGTTGTCGGCGTTGCAGAAGATGCCCTGTATCCAGGGGAGAATCCCTGCTGACGGCATGGCCTTGTTTGGAAAATGACCTGAAAAAACACATATGGGGCATGTGAGGGCTTCTGAAGTAAGCCAAAGGCTTAGCATGTGTTGTTCTCTCTAAGAAAACAAATCCAGCTGGTTCTCAGAACCACTTCCTCTCTACAACAACCTTTCATTGTTGATTAATTTAAACACAAAGGTGACTAAAAAAAACTTTTACTTACACTCATGTTGTTGGTACAGAGGATTAGCCTTCCTTAGCCAAACCAAACCAACAAATAACAACACGGGCCAGATGATCTCCACCAGGAAGCGGACCTGTGCACAAACAGACGGGAGTTTGTTACAGAGGGAAACTGGAACACCTGTACGACCTAATCCAATAAAAACCGTCTGCAGCTTATCATATGAAGCTCAAAGTGGGAGGCTGAGAGACACTGTGCTCGTGATGTTATCGTACTGGATAGCTGAGCACTGTCACATTTTCACATTCCCATTCATATTGCTAATAATACCTTCTGTCTCTTGCGGAGGGTCCAGTTCTTCCACAGTAACAGGCGGATTTGAGAGCCTGTGTTCATTGCTCCGCAGCTTTACCCCTGGAAGGGGTCATCAGACTGTGACAAACCTGTAGACACACAACTCAGTCAGGGGTGATAACGCTCAGTTGTTCACTTCTCACAAAGAGAATCTGGACAAGATGATTGAGCATGGAGTCAGGAGGGCACAGGACTACACTTCTGGGATCTGATCTGAAAAAAACTCTCATCTCTTGGATTCAATTTTTGTGATTTCACGATACATTTTGCTTCTTTTTTGGCGTTTTTTTCATTTTCACAGTCCCCTCCCAAAAAGTCCTGTGATTTAAAGAATTGCTGTGCTACATTTTTCCTCCCACAGATGAATCCATTCATTTTTGAACACACTATAAAACTATGATTTCTCTTATAGGAAAGACATGATGGGAAAATATGATGGGGTTATGGGATGTGCTGACTTTACTCAGGCTTTGAGTTTGACCTGAACTTGACTCAAACATATGAACATGGCTTAAGCATTAACTTAGCTTTGCATCAGGTGAGCAACGTTAGACAGACTGTCCTACAAACTGCATCCCAGAAGGTATAAACCCGCCCCGCTCTTTAGCAAAAACACAGCCAGTTTTAGTTATTCTGAGGCATGTTGGGAAAAAAAGGGGGGGGGGGGGGGGGGGGGGTGGGTCAGTGCACTACACCTTTACTACGATCAAGTGTTTCATTTTGCTACACTTTACAATTTAGAGTTTGAAAAATACATCAAAAAAGTGAACTGAGATGTGTCTGCATTAAAACAGAACATCTCTGCACTCATTCTGTCAGACTTATTCTAATACAGACAAATTCATTTTGTGACTCGCTTTAAAAAAAAAAATCAAATACAGCGCAGGTTATGTTCAGATGACCTGAGAGATGTCGGACATGAAGTGTAATTTGTTCAGAGCGACATGTCCAATAGATTACCACACACTGGCAGACTGTGGATGCAGGGACAGAAACACTTGTCGAGAAAAACCAAGAAGAAAAAGACTGTGACCGAAACGGCAGTGTGACGGCTGTTATTGTGTCTTAGGTTGCTTTAATACCCATATTACTCAAACTGGTGTCACACACTTCCTCAAACGAGACTGACAGAAACAAGGGGACATTTCTTTGGCAAACATTTCTCATTATTAAACAACAGCTGCATGTTAAAGCAGCTGATAGAAGCTGAAATATCAGAATTATAAGACATTTTTTACACAAACATTGTGGTACAATCAATCTAAGCAGTCCATAAATTAGAAAAGTAATTAGCATTCATACACCTGTCAGCTCTTCTGTAATCTTAACATACATTGGTGAACTAAAGAAGGAAACACGTAATTCAGGTCCTTACCTCTTATGGAATGATATAAAAGTCGTACGACATCGAGAGAAACAGGTGCACAAACAGGCTGAAGTAACAGAAAACACTAAGCGAGGTAGGTAGAGGAGCTCCGTATGACTCCGAGCTGCCCACTCTCTCTCCTCTGCCTGCAGGTCAGCAGCACTCCTAATCTGATTGCTCTAATCTCCCAGCTCAACATGGGCAGGCAGAAAAAAGACAACAGTCATCCATTTTGTGGCAGAATTAGGGGGATATCTGCTGGGAGGGAAGGGAGGGAGACTGGTGGAGAGGAGAGACTGTCACAGTGGGAGCCTAAATGTTTTTAAAGTGTCAATGAGCAACATTTATCTGCACTGTGATTGTCATTCTCAGAGCAGGTCTCACAGCTGAACACCTACGAGTTAAATCGAAGGTTTAACAGAGTTACACAGGAGCATGACAGACTCTGAGAGAAGACATGTGTTGCTGCTTTTGTGTCGCACAAGTCTGATATGACTCACTCCTCTGAGTAGTTTGGCGAGGTGGAGCAGGTGACATGGGTAATTAGGTTCTCAGAGAGTGGCGCTCTGACAGCAGCCCATTAAAACCACTTGAACCTGCTGTGAACTATGTGTGTATGTGACACAGCTTACTCCAAAACTGAGAGAACTTCAGAGCTTAGTGCTGCACAAAGCTGGGGATCCCTGTGGTTCAGGGGGAGTGACAGAACTAAACTGTCTCTGTCACTAATTTTCAAAGACAGACAATGAAGACAGAAGAACAGAACTGATATCACTGCAGAGAGTAAGAAAAAGATGCAACATGTAGAGAAATTAATAAACGTGAATTTAACTTTTGTTTACAGTGCTACAGAAAAATATTCAAAATTCAAACCCAGGTGCTGACTTGGCGTAATGGTTAAGTTGTGCACCCATGCAGCGGGTGGCCTGGGTTCAAATCCAGAGTTCCTGCATGTCATTCCCCAATTCTCTCCCAGTTACCTACACTATCCACTGTCCTCTCCTCTTTAAAATAAAGGTGTACAAGCCCAAAAAATATTACTTAAAAAAGAAAAAGTTCAAAACACAATCCTGGTTCTTTAAGGACCTCAGTTTTTGTCAGAAAATTACAATATGATAAATTTGAGGTCATTAAATGTGACATTTTTCTGCCTCTTCCTGTTCGAGATTACCGTAAATAATAAAAAAAACAGAACCCCCCCAAAAAATGCGATAGCTTTCCATAATGTTCCAACTTCTTCAAGACCAACAAATTGCAGATTCATTTAGAATTAACAGATTAAGAAATTAAATTGTAGTAGCAGCCTCAGGCCTTTTTTTCTCCATTGTAGTTCAAACTGAGCTTCACACAGAACAAAAACACAACAGGCTGCAGGTTCAAAGAGAGAAAACAAACATCTAAAGAGCTTCAAAGAAAACAGATCTGAAGTTTCATCAATGACTCCGGTGTTCTGAGAAGATTCAAGAAGATGAAAAATGAAGTGAAAATGAAAACAGTGACAGTTTACACTACATTTTTTAATTTGCAGCAAGAACTGTCGCATGTCATTTCACTTCTGTATAGTCACAAGAGTAATCACTATGAGACGACCTTATTGTGGCAAACATGCAGTATGTATGACTTTATATAAAAACGTAAACAGATACATGAGGGTTTACATACTGAGAAGAGATGTACCAATCACAGGCTACAGGGGACAAAGGTCAACATGTTGAACTGTTCTATGAGCCGCCTGTTTCCAATACTTCTGCCTGTTTCTTTCAGAATAAAACACAAAGTTAAGCAGATTGAAACATTGAAAGGTAAAAACATGTTGAACCTGCTGTAAGTGCATTGTGTGATTACAATAAAATACAATTTATAACAACTCATATTCTTTACATGAACTCAACTGTTCAAGTCAAACACGGAGAACAATAGCTTTATATTCTTTACAGACGTCAGTGTGTGGTTGGCGTTTCTGTGACATAAAAACAGAGACTGTATTTGTTATTCTAAAACAGACACTAAGTATATCATGTTGGCATCGTTCTGCTTCTACTTGTTTGAATGCTCAGGAGACCAACCACCTGACACCTTGACTTAAACATGTAAAATAATATATTAGTACTTATAACACTTTCATGGTTCATTTTCACAGGCCGACATTTCTCCCACTTTAGCTCATATCATAAAAAATGTTTTCCCAAGTATACACTATGGCACAGATTATCACATTCATATTTACACGGTTTTAAAAAATGTTTATTTTTTTGGCATCAGACAAAATGAGCCTCTCTGTGCTCCAGCTCCTGCAGCCGCCGTGGTCGCAGTCTTTGGTAGACAGGTTTAGCCTCGCTGGGGCTGAGGTCGTCAGGGCTGCCGGGGGGAGGGGACTGTGGGGGTGACAGGGGAGCTGAGGTGGAGACCTTGGGGTCAGAGGTGCTGTCAGTGGAGTCCTGTCTCTGGAGTCGCGGCTGGTGAGAGCTTGTAACGGTGGGGGGCGGTGTGACTACCTCTAAAGAGTTGGTGGGGGTGAGAGAGGAGGAGGTGGTAGTGGTGGTCATGGTGGTAACAGTAGTAGTCCAGTTTGGGAGTGTCCGAGCTCTGCTGTTTATGCCAGTAGGAGGTTTGTAGAAAGTTCCGGGAGGAGGCTGCAGAGTCCTCGGTGCCCTGAGTGTTAGTGGATGGTTCAGTAAGCTGGACTCACTTCCTGGTTTGTCTGCGTCATTTTCCCTTTTAGAAGTCCAAACAGGCTTCACTGTCACCGTGTACGGGCTGTTGGAGAAGATGGTGCACACGCTGCTTGTTGTAGGGACCACAGACACAGTGGATACTGCTAAACTGAGACTGACAGGCACTGTTGCCTTCACAGGTTGCACTCCGGTGCTGGCTGAAGGCAGGTTAGCCACTATCATAGCAGTCCGAGGTGTGACGTCATAGTGCTTGTACTTCCTGTCCCACGTTCTCCTCTGCATGGTCTGCGTGTCAATAAAAGGAGTGATGTAGTACGTGCTAACCCTGGATGAGCCACTTTGGCGTGCCTTCTCCAGCTCTGGTATCTCCTGTATGGTCTCAGAGACCAGGTTCTGTTCAGCAGAGCCTGCTTCAGCGTTTACAGAAGTGTTGCGGTTATTCCTCTCGCTGATCTGCGCGGGGTTGGGCAGGCGCTCCAGCGGCATGCTGATCGGTCGAGACACATATCTGGGGCGCTGTGTGCGTAGCTGAACCCTTGGTGCCACTGTGCTGGTGCTGGTGCTGGTGCTGGTTGTGGTTGTGGTGGTGGTGTGGTTGGTGGTGCTGGGACATTCAAACATTAAGGGCGACGTCTGGGCGTCTGCAGCACTAGATGTCTGGATCCCGTTGAGTCCGTCTGGAGCCGTGTCGTCTGTTTTGTCTGCTCCCGGCTGGACCTCCTGAACCTCACCCAGGATGTGAGAGGATGGAATCACAGAGGAGAATCTCTTGTACACCTTCGCAGTCTGAAAGATCGAAACAAAGATTTGAAATTACAATCAGGGAATAATCATAAGTAGTCATTAAATTATATTAAGCATACATTGTGAAAAAAATAACACTATATACAGAGTCTAACATTAACCTGAGACATATTAGTTTTTATTCCACAGCACCCGTCCTTGAGCAGAGATGAGAGTGAAAAAGCAGTATGTGAAGAGGCTTTAAAAGGCTGACAGAACTTTTTATATTCAGGTGTTTCGCCCAAAACCTTTAAACACACTTTGATAAATAAAATTTGAGTGTCAGCTGAATACTACATGGTGACCTCAGACATGAACTCATTATGCCTCTCTTCCTTCCTTCTTAAAGTAGACCACAGATCAAACAGCACCTCATCCACTACTAGCTTAAAGGGCAGCCTGGAAAAGTCAAAGAATCCTGATTTAGTTCAGTTGATTTTAAGTATTCAGATTATTTAACAGGGACCACGCAAACCACAACACCTGAGCCAGAGTTAGCTAAAAAAAAAAAGAAGCTCATTTACATATGTGCTCCCTGGGCAGGAAGATCTAATATCATATGTACAAACAAGCTAAAAAGACATGATTCAAACAACTTCACAAGCTTAATGTCACATTAAAACATATATTACATTACATTACATTCTCTTTAGGACTCTGTAAGACAAAGTATTATAATTGATCACATGACTGGTTGGCCTTCAGCCATGATTTAAGTTTTTTTCAGAAACGTAAACTAAAAAAACATAGGAGCTTTTTTCATCTTCCGTCTATTTCCTCCTTACAGAAGGTCTAGTACCCATTCTATACTCTATACATGATAAAAGAGTTCCCAGCTATTATCAGTGGAAAGCAGATTCAATATAATGAACAGATCCATATTGAATGGCAGGTTTACTGCTAGTACTGTTTTTTATCTATATAAAACTTCAGATTATCGTTGCAGACTTTTCTAAAGATCCCCTTAAGTTCTTTAGACATTTGTGAGGTGCTGTATCAAGTAGGAATTCTCATAGCTCTGATTTAAAAACCTGAGGTTGGATTGAATATTTTTTTAGGTAGCTCACACTAACACTCTGCAAAGTGCACGACTGCCCTTTTAAATCCCCACTCACCTCTTTGATGTCCATCAGTGAGGCAGAGTGTCTGCTGAGCCGATGCAGCTTCTCTTGGGGGGTGAGTCTGGGGGACGCCTGGCCGGTGTTTGCAATGACGGTACCGGACATATGCGATCCATCGAAAACTGTTTTAAAATGTCGAACCAGCAGCTCCACCATCAAGGCCTGGTAGGGATAGTCCACCAGGGAGGACAGGGACACTTCTGCATCTGTCTGCCGGGGCTTCACCAGCGTGGGGCCGAAGATAATTCCCAGGTTACTAGCGGTCATCTTGTTCTCCTCAGCCTGCTCGGTTACTCTGTGGAGAGTAAGGATGAGTTTAATGACAGATACTGTGATTCTGGGGGTTTTCCTTTTACTATTTTTCAAAAGTTGTTCAGTCTAGTTCACTGGATCAGGATTACAGACTCTCTGCAGAGCAACCTGGGCCCTTTCTGGGCTTTCCAAACATGAGGAGAGGTTTCACTGGAAAGCTAACCCTGCCAACTAACTATTAATAGAGAATGAGCTTTATGTAAGTGGTGCTACTTCCTCTGTCCTGTATAGAGAAGTCACTGTTTTCCTTTGAATGTTATGAGGAACTTTGTGAGTCAGTGTGTTTGTGTAAAGGGGAGTAGATGGATGTCATTCATACAGAGAGTATTGAAGCTCTGTGTGTCTGTTTGCAGCCCTCACCTGTTCAGGTGTGCTATAAGGAAGCGTAGAGTCTTATAGTTGGTTGAAGGCAGCTGGCGGAGGAGGTCTCTGATCTTGAAGATGACTCTGTTGAGATGGACACTCGGCCCTCTTTTCTCTCCTGGCTGGGGGTTCTGGGATTTATCCGCCTCCTCCACGATCACTCTCTGGCACTCTTTGGCCAACCCGATGAAGTCATTGTAATATCGATACAGGATCAATGGCTCTGGTAGCTGGAAATAGGAGGAAAATAAAAGTATGTTTTATGCTCTTAAGACTGAAAAAAGTGTTCAATAAAACATCTGACTCAAACTACAAAGATCACCAGCTGGGTCACAAGTTGAAACTGTAAAAGCATCTCCTTTCAACTGTTCAGCTATAATTGCCCACTTTATAATAAAAGGTTTTCAGGGAGAATTTCCCCCTCACCTGTCTTAGGTAGAGTTTCAGGACGTTGCTGATGTCATGAGGTGAAAGGTCAGACAGCTCAACCAAGTCCTTCCCGTTTTCAAATGCCTGACAGAGCTTCTCCACTCGCGATTTAGCACCATTTACTCGATAAATCCCCTGTGAGGAAAAAAATTGATTCACAGATTGGTATATTTGTACCATAACAGATAACCATGACATAGCAAAGACAGAACTCTGTTTTCCAGTGTGTGCTAAAAAAAAAAAGAAACCTTTACCTTGATGTTGAGGGCCCGGCTCTCAATCTCAGACGTGCACTTCTTGATGATGAAAGGGATGCCGTCTGGACTGTTCTTTGCTGCCTGAACAAAGTCGATGCCAAACAGGTGAAGTCTGCCTTGCAGTTTTTTATGGCCGCACTGGATAGCAAGTGTTTCCAGACACTTCTTATGGCAGGCAAGTGAGCACTGGCAAAGGGAAGGAGACGGAGACAGTTAAATAAAGAAATACTATATGTAGTAAACTAATGATTGATATGTTTATTATTCTATTCTATTATTATATGGTTTATTTAGGTTAGTAATTAGTCTTTTTTTGTCCCTTCTTGTATCAGGTATCAAAAGAACTGTGGCTTCCATATTTATCTTTGCAGGTACAAACAACTACATGTTGAACAATCTTCATGCTCTTATAATCTACATTTGAAATAAACACGCAAACCATTAAAAGACTGTATGTACGTTACCTCCTCACACTCTGCTCCATGGAAAACAACCAGACTGTCACACTCTCTGCACTTGGATGGAGCTCGTAGTTTCCTCAGCTTGTGGGTTTGAGCAGCTTTGGACATCTGAGCGTTTCGGAAGGGACCGGGAGAACTGGCTGTTTCTGTCACCATCTCCGCAAGACCTGAACAAATCAGAGTCACAGGTGAGGGAACTTACTGAGCAGGTGACTTCCTGCTGAGTCTTTATGAGGAGGGTGGATGTTTGTTTAAAGCAGATAAAACTGAACACCTGTGAGAGGTGAGGGAAACTTTGTTTACATCACGTTTTCATGAAGTGGTTTCCTCTTGCTGGTTGTTTATAAGTTCATGTGCAGCCCTAGTTTTAAAGTTTGACTTCAGGACAAAATTGAGTTTGAATAATAATGATGAAATATCGATGAGTTCCAGGGGCTATAAAGTTAGTCCTGAGAGTTATATGTTGCTGTACAAATACACAGCTTGTCAAAAATGTCTGCATACATGTAAACTCTGATCATACTAATTCATACATGTCAGCTCACACGTATTTTAGAAATTGGGTCAAATAGAAGAAGATCAACTCACAATGGGAAAATAAACACGGTTCCCATGACTGTAGGGAGCACAGCACAGATACAGGAAGTGTACGCTGAAGCCGTGCGCCAACACTAACATGACCCCAATCTGTGAAGCTCCCTTAACTGTGAAAACATCTGATGTAAGAAAAATCCAACCACAGAGTCAGGCTCACCCAAAACCACCACATGAGGTGTGCAGTAAGCCGAGAGTATTTCTTCCTCGCTAGAATAACTTTCAGACACACTCACTGACAGTGTTACTGAAGACTCAAGTCCACAGCTGGTAAATAACACATAAGGATGAATCACACACACTCTTACAGGTCTTACCGTTGTCTGAAGGTGACGGAGGCTCTCTCTCGTCTAGATCGTCAGCAGAAGACATGGTCCCAGTGGAGGGAGTCCTTGGCAGCCGTCGTTTGAAGTCACCTGCACATGTGTTTTTATGTTATTCATAATGCTCTGTGACTGACAACAATTGTTCTATTTCAATGAAATCCACTTTTGTCTGAAGAACAGTATCCCGGTCTAAGAGCAAGAACAGAAAGTGTTGACTATTTCAAGGCTTTGCACAGAGTGCTGAGTAGTTTCAGCTTCAGAGGGAAGTGCACTAAGGGATGAGTAGTGCGTGGGTCTGGTGTGCAAAGAGGAAGTTGCAAGGAAATAATTCTATTTAGGAGAAACACATCATGAGCACTTTTATCATCTCTAGGCATTGTTGTGATGTGTTCTGTTTTAATCTTCTCTCTATCTTTATTAACTCACTTTGAAAACAGTTTTAATCATCTCTGAGTGAGATGATTTGATGACCTCATTGGCACAAATGTGTCATGTACTCATTCATCATTTCATGTGAGTACCCAGTTACATTTAAAGAACCTGATTCATGTAAAATCATCTCACCTGGACTGGCAGTGGGGGAGTCCATGGACCTGGACTCGCTGCTGCCTCCCGCACTCTCCGAGTCACTGCACATCCCGCCCTGGCTGCCCTGACTACTGGAAGCCCAGGCTCTCAGTGTGGCCTGACTTCTCAGGGCTGCAAGAGAACACACAGACCGCCATTCACAAACAGATAGAGAGACGCAAAAAAGTGTTGAAGGACAGCTTCCTCTTGAGAGATATTCTAAGCGTGTATTACAGTTATTTTCAGAGACGAGCGGTCACACAGATATTCCAGACTTGTGAAAAGTAAGTCACACGCAGCTCAAACTGTTTTGCTTTTAGTTCTCTTAAAAAAAAAATCCCTGACTCAGGATTTGGGGTAAGTCCCGTGTTAAGGCACAGACAGGTTAGCAGGCTGAAGTGACCCACAGAGAGTCTGCTGGCTTCTGCTTTCTAGCCTTCAGCAACAATTAGGGATGTACATTTTAAGTATTTACTGATCAATCTTTGGGAATCCTTACAATCAATTATCGATGAATCTTTTTGACATTTTCCATGTCAAAAACAATGCCAAATATGTTTTTTTCCCTAAATCAAATTTCCCTTCACAACACAATTTATATAACTGACAGCATTAGATAGCTACAGATCAATTTTAATAGCTGAATATCAACGTGTGGAGCAAGCTTATAAAAATAACCTCCGCGGACATACAGTTATATAAAGCTCAGACTACTAAATGTGGATTTACTGCAACAAGAAAACTGAACAGACACATATTTTAGACTAACAGTGTCCAGTTTCTGTCTACTTGTTATTATTGAGAAAAAATGTGCATGTCTATGCGATCAGCAGTCAGCCAGGAGTGTAACCGGGTCATAAACAGCAGAGAAAAAAAAGGGCCTGTGGAGACCTGGTGCTCAGCCGCAGCCACAACACCTTCGGTCAGCTGATTCACATCGAAACATGCTTTAATTGTCAAACACCTCCCTGATAGCTGAATCAAATTGAGACCACATGATGTTTGTTCTACTTGATAGTAAAGCAGCACAAAAAAAGTGCTTGAGTACGTTCTTAACAATCAATGAATCAATACTCGATTAATTGTTAACATCCCTAGCAACAATTATAGCACACAAATGCTGACAGATGTTATACATACATTTATTAAATCTGTTTAAATTTTACACCTTCACAGAGTTTGTAATATATAATATATATGTATAATATAATATATAATCCCTTTAGTTCACTTTAGCACACTTAATAACTGAGTATGAACCTTGTATGTCTGTGCTGCTGTTGGACCTCCTCTCGCTGATCTTCGCAGCCTGGTGCAGAGAACCGTCCACTTCGTCTCCGCTCAGCACATCACAGGAGGTGACGGATGCCTGTGACAGGTTGCCGTGGGACGAATGAGTGCTTCCCACTGACCTTTTGTTGAAAAGAAACCTGGGGAAATAAAGTCAGCGTTTGTACTGTCACAAAGCTTGGTATTATTTGGGTCCCGCAGTGTGTGTCTGGTGGATTTGACAAGATTGTTGATCAACAGCAGTGACTCAAGGATTGCTTCACCAGGAAATGAGATTTCTGGCTTTCGTTTTCTGGCGTGTAATCTGTTTTCTTAACACCCACCAACAAGACTCCCAGCATTTGTAACAACTTGGAGCAGACTGTGATGAATAGGCGAATAGAGACGCTTCAATCTGTTGAGCCAAATGTGTAATCGACAGCTACAAATCACTAACTCTAGCGTATTTTATCACTTACAAACTGTGGGATCTGTGTTGTGCATAAGTAGCTTTGTATTAGGATACACCTTTCTCTCTATTATAGGCTAACCTCAAATAATTTTCAGAGCTGTATAGACTGCTCTAAGACTGAAGGAGAGGATAAGGAACAGAAACTGAAATAAGCCCAGCCAACAAACCACTACACTGCATTGTGTCACGTTTAACATGTCTGTGGCTTCACTACGGAAGTTGCCTCTTGCTCTAAATTTTTATCACTTCATGTCACTTATCACCTGAGATTAATGCTTTACTGCAGGTAACAGAGCGGCAACAACATCATCATAAACTATAACTTAATTTTCAGACACTGATGATACACGGCGTTGCTTATTATCTCAGCAGTAGTGAGTGTGTATGCGTGGGAAGCAGAGTCTGACACTGCTTTGACAATCTAAGAAGAGTCTTTGGGAAAGCTCTAAAGCAAAGCCAAACTCTCACGCTCGCAATCTCCCCTGCTGCACTCAGCCTGCACAGCAGATATTTCCTGAGGAAGGGCAACGAATTCAACACGCATTCTGTCTCTCCTTGATTCCCCCTCACTCAATCTCTCTCTCTCTCTCTCTCTGTCCTGCTTCCTCCCACTCTGACTCAGTGTTACCTTTGCTGAAAGACGAATAAGGGAATGAACTTCTTCCAGACCGGCTGGAGTCACTTGAAGACATTGTGAGACAAACTGAGGCTCATAATCTGAATCAGAGTAAACTATGTTCATGAAATTATCGAAGAGATCTGATGAATCGTTTGCTGAAAAATCTACAAAAAAATCAAGACTGTTTCCAGAATTAAGGCCTTGTGTGTGGCATAGTGTGTGTTAGCATGATTCCAGGGTGACCAATCCCACGTAAACAGCTGAGTGCATGTATTCACGCAATGTTTTATATGCATCCCAAAGGAAAGTAATTCTATCTCACTTCCTCGCTCCATATTCAAACAAATATGCATCTTTTTCAACATAAAAACATCAATGAAACAAAGCGTGGTGTAGAGAGGAAGCAAGGGAGCAAGAAGGAGCGTGTCAATATGTTTGAAGTTATCTGAAATCTGAAATCTCTTAATAGTGACAACGAAAAAGAATAGTAGATCTACGTGCCCATGAGCGATGATCAGATGGCTTCAGATATCGAACAGCTGTATCCTCACGGTGCTTTGTTACTCAAATCTATATTGAAGTAGTCATAGGTGGTCATCTCTGGCCCACATCCAGGAGCTGTCCCATGTCATCACTCGCCCCAGTACTCTCCCGACCCTCACTGAATCAATACCAGGCTTGATTTTTCCCAAATTTTCGTGCACGCCATCCTAATTCATTTGCATGCATTGAAACATAAAAAAAATCCACTACACACCAGAGAGGCGTCAAATCAGGCAAGAATGAATGTGGTCTGAGGAATCTGATCTTGATACATTAAATGACATGTCTGAACAGGGTCACAGTGAGAATCCACAGTCCTCTGTGTACCTGGTGTTGTCGAAGGAGATGGAATCAGAGTGCAGACGCTCCTTTGGCAGATTTTTGGCAAGGTTGCGGACGAACTCGGCATAGCATTCACCCGGTTCGTACAGCTTGGCACTCTCGCTCAGGGCCTGGTGGTGGGTGGGAAAGGACACAGTCTGCGCCTGCTGCATCTGAAACCAGTTCACAGTCACCTGAGGAGGAAAGACAGAGGGTTTTATTATTATCAACATGAAGTGTGAAGGTTGTTTCTGTAACTGTAATATAAATATGTGTTGAAGTTTTCACTCTCAGTTTGAATGCTGATTTTTTTAAAACTGCAGGTCCATTCAACTCACAGCTTTGAGCGTGAGGTCACACTGGAAGACCATCTCTCGGATCTGTGCAAGGATGGTACTCTTGGCGCTGGACATGTCCATCCTTCTGACGCCTGCGTCAGCCATACAGCTGTGGTACTGGTCCTGGGCTTCCTCTGCCTGATCACACAAATAAATACAATGAATGTAACGTTAAGACTGTGGAGGACATTCTTACTTTCTTTAGACAATGACCCGACAGAAACTAACAACAGTGTGTCAGTAAAGTCTTCTTTTACAAAAGGACATACAACTATAATATAACCTTGAGCTGTTCATCCAACAAATGAGGTCATAACATCTTCAGATATTATTATTAAACCCAACTATCCCTCTTTTTATTTTCCTCTTGTCTCAGTCCCCCCCCCCTGCCCACCTTCACCAGAGCCTCCTCCTCCAGCTTCCTCTTCTTCTCCAGCTGTCTGTTCCCAGCGTTAGACTGCTCGTCCTGGGAGCGGTTGATATATGAATGGGCTCTCTGGTACTCTTCTCTCCTCTGGGCCTTCAGCGCTCGTGCTTTACGCAGCGTTACATCTGCCTCTTGCTGCAAGAACAGCCAACATTGTGGTTAAAAAGGTGTGCAGTAGTTATAATACACATGATCAATGTGTATCATCAATCATCAGATTGATGAGTCAAATCTGTAAACAACTGAGCATCATTGTACCTATTTACACCCAGAAACAAACACTGCTGAGATAGCTAAGCAGAAAAAAGTCCTATATAGAACAATGATGCAGGTTTTAAATCTCATCAGGGCTTTTGTGGATCGTATACACACTGCAATCTGTTTTATGGAAAACTGCCATGCCTCTGATGCAAGAACAAAGATGAGCAGCACTGCAATCAAGCTCAAAGTGTGTATCAAGCAGCTTGTAGCAGAGACCCACACATACCATTTTCTTTTGCTCCCTTTGCCACTGCTCCTTGAGGTCTTTCCTCAACTTGTCCAACTCGTTCTTACGGGCCAGGAGAGGCTGAAGAAATCAATAACACTGAGGTCAGCACTCAGGCCATCATCAGAAAGAAACTGTTCTTATGGCTTCAATTTGATGAGAGATACACAAGTGCATAATATCACGGTTGACTAAACTCTTACAGGAATGAGTCATGCCTTAAATTGTTAAACTAGACTTGTGTATTTCACATTTATCCTTTCTAGTATAATATTTTTTCAAGTTTTCAAGTGCATCAAAGAAAATAAACTTCATGCAAAATGTTGAAATAAATCAAACAAAAGAAGCTTTGAGATACTCCTCCCTGCTCTATCACAGACAAAGGTAACAGACTGAAGGCTCTGTGTGAGCTACTTCATACTGCACTCTCACCTGTATGAATTTGTTTGTTTGAAGAGCCATGGCAGTTTGAATAAGCAGCTGTGTGTATTCAATGTCGTTCTTGAATGTGGAGATGTAGATTTCACTGAACGGCATGTAGTGCTGGAGAAATGAAAAAGAGAAAATTGAACTTCTAATAAAAATATAAGGTAACATGTTTAAAACCATCAGATGCAAAGACTTTCTGTTACCTGCTGGCTGGCCAGTGTTCTTGCAGACTCGGCCATTTTGGCATAATTTTTGGCATATTCGATATCTGAAAGGTAAAAATTTGTACAAACGTTTAAAGGATGTATTATCATTAGTAATAATTGGACAAAAGCATGTATAGTGCAAAATGAACACAGATTGCACCAGCGTGCACTCCAGGTTATTACATTCTCATTATCATATCATACATTATGTTGTATCAAATACATGTATGTCTTACAATGAACAAAATAAAGAGTGCTACAAAGATGTTACAATCGAAACAAAGTGTAGGGAAAACAGGCAGGTGTTTCTGCTCAGGCTGAACAATAAATAAAGATTCTCAATAAAGACATATGAGTGAGTCCTATGAGACCCCATGCAGCTGTCCTCACAGAGTTTGAGCTCAAGTCTTTGCTTTTCCTATAGTCAGCTCAGACATAAGCATAAGCATACATAAACTGGAAAGCATTTTCAGTTTGCATGATCATGTGTGGTAGAAACATATCCACAATAATAACATCAACACTGGCTGACTAATTCACTGATTCTTTGTTTTTTGATAACCCCGAACATTACAGTTAAACGCTTGGTGGGAAGCAAATATTAGCCTTCAAGTCAATGTGTTTGTATGTTTATATCTATGTATGTTCATGCATAAAACATACAGTAAACAAATATTGTTTCAGTTCATTATTCTAATCCACATGTTTCCTAACTTGTAAAAAGTACTTATTAAATAAGGACTTGTAAATATTAATATCAATAACTGCACCTTGTTGCTCTGTTTTTGTGTAAAGTTTCTTAGTTTAGTTTTTAGTTTGGTTATTCTGTTTTTAGTTGTCTATCTATCTATCTATCTATCTATCTATCTATCTATCTATCTATCTATCTATCTATCTATCTATCTATCTATCATACAGACATACAGACATACAGACATACAGACATACATACATACATACATACATACATACATACATACATACATACATACATACATTTAAGCATCTATCATCTGTCTGTCTGTCTGTCTGTCTGTCTGTCTGTCTGTCTGTCTGTCTGTCTGTCTGTCTGTCTGTCTAAATTCAAATTTCAAATTCAAATAGCTTTATTGGCATGAAAGTTAAAACAAGATTGCCAATCTGTCTGTCTATAAAGAATATAAAGAAGGGAAGACATATGTTCCTGGCTGGCTGAGCAGAGTTATTTTCCTGAACTCCATGTTTTCATGACTAAATGCTTTTTAAGTGCTGATAAATCATTCTGCTCCTCTGAACTCTGAAATCAATTAACAGTTAACGGGCTGATGATGACTCAGAGGTCTGTTTGCAAAGCCCTGCTTCAGCTTGTGTCCATTACAACTCACACATAACTGTCTTTGTCTTGTATCAACCAGACTGAAAGAGAAGAAGAGAAGGAGAGAAGAAGGTGAGCCCTATACCCCGCCACAACAGTCTGATTGTCTCACCCATAACCAGTCGCTTCTCCATCCACGCCAGAAGGTCTTTAATGTACTTGGACCAGGCCTTGGCATACAGGAGAGCAGACTCCACCCCGCCGTCATTCTTCAGCAGGGTCAAGTCGACTTCTTCCTCCCGTGACAACGGCACCTCTGAGCCTGAGGAGTACGCAGAGGAACACACATATCAAGCAGAGTGAATCACAACATATGGCTTCAACAAACCAGCAGGTGTTGGATTGATGTGTCTCGGTGCTACTATCCCAGCAGACGTGTGTGGGAGGTAAATGAAAAAAAAAACACACTGAAGGTCAGAGTGGACGGAGTGGGAGGATATGAAAGTGTGGGGCATCTTTTAAAATAGTCCAACAGCATTATTTTCTTCTCACTGGCTACACTGTGGTGCACCTCTCACAGCCAGCCCCCATCTGATTCAACTCAAACCGCATGTGTTTCCCATTGCATACGAAACTACTCCTAAACAGGCAAGGAATGTCAGATATGTGGACGGAGAGGAGGAAAACGAGCAGCTTGTGTGAAAAAAGCAGCAAGAAATAACAGGGGTGGAAGCAGAGGTTTAAGGCGGGTCTACCTCAGGCATTCGAGAGTCCAGAGCCTAACTCACGAGCTGACACGACGCCTGGCTGCCCTCGGCCACAAAGCAATCACTAAATGCTTTGTAATACAGCCATTAATAGCTATTACACTTTAGGATTCATTTATTTGAAACACACATTGCTCAAAGGTAAATGTTAAAAGGAGTGTTAATAGCACTTACCCACAAGGTCACTTTTCTCTGTAACGTATCCCTCAGGACCCGCAGAGAGGTTGTCAAAAGACTGTGAAAAAGACATTTCAGACGTACAATCAGAGTTTAACATCAGAAGCAGCTGGGTTTTCAACACCCCAATTAAACACAGAAAGCAAGTCTTTGAGGCTGTTTTAAAAGGAGGCGTGGTGGAATTACTGCTTTGACTGAACCTTTATGAAAGTTGTGAGAGAGAAAGAAAGAAAAAGCCTGAGAGATAAGGAAAAAATTCAATCGTCTCACCCTGCTTCTCCTGTTCTGGGGGACCCCCAACCCTGGGCCACTGTCCACATCTCCCATAAGGAAGTCAGAAACTCTGAGGATGGATGTGAAGATGCATGTTACAGTTTGATATGATCAGGATCTCTGAGAAGTGTAACTCTGGAACAAAAGCCCCATTTACAGCTCAGAACTCTGACACACATGAGAGAGAAGGATTGATAAAAGACTGGATGAAGTCATTTGTCTGTTACGTGGCAGTCATAAAAACCCTGCTGTGATGAAAAGCCTCACAAACATCGTACTCACACATTGCCGAACGTGAATGCCAAAGTGTCGATGGATGCGTGTATCTCGCCAAATATAGCTTTTGTGTTTTCTGGGTCCACTTCCTTGAAGTTAACGCCTGTGGAGGGAGATAAAAAATAACACGAGAAGTTCAGCATGAAAAATGAAGCTGTGTTGCACGCCAACTTTTGTAGACTCAGTAATTCCGATTAAGTATCTTCATAAAAAGCAAGGCCTGAAAGTGGCTGTGCAATGAGAACCACGGATTTGATAAGAAATTGGATTTTAAAACCAACAGTTAATTCAGAAATTCAGATTAAATGCAATTTTCTATAAAGCTATCTTGTGTTTTTTGTCTGGATGTAAAAAAAAAGGTGATATTTTAGTAGTAACGCCTTCGTGGAAAGTGGTTCATCACCTCTACCAGTGCTAAACTGGTCTCAGTTAAGTCTCAACACTTTCCCTGATGACAGGTGTAAGTCATTCCCCTGAGTTGTGACACAAGTTCAAGACGTTTAAAGCAAAGACAATAAAAACAGTTTCAAACCACCACAGTTAGAAAAGACGACTACATGAATCGTCCATGTCCTCCTACCAAGACAGAAACATCTTCTGAAGAGCTTTCAGGATACTTTCAAGAGTGAATATTCAAGCAACACTCTGATACAAATTTCCCCTCCATTGTTCAGTCGTATAATCCTGTATGCCATCCTCCATGTTGATCCAGCACGGAAAGACAATCAACCGTACGCGTAATTTACTTTCAGCGAGCAAGACGGTGAGGAATCAGTTCAATCAGCAACTTGCAGAAAGCAGAGGAACCGAAGACATAGGCAGCGATATCCGACTAAGCTGAGTACTTCCTGTCTGCCCGCAACAGGAAACACTCACACAGCTTGAGCTCTGTGACATGTTACACTATCCACAACCGTGACAATGCTTACCTCTTCTTTTAGTAACCTAGCAATCGTTGTCTGGTGACAGGGACCCAAAAACCTCAACGATGTGAATCTGTTGCAGGGGGGGGAAACAGCAGCCCTACACAGCCTCAGTTTCCAGCCTGCTTTCTAGCTTTTGTGCTTCCATTTTCTCTTCATCAGAGTAAACTCAGTCCACGTCAGAGGCGACTGATTTATTGATAGTTCCCAGAGATCCCAGGTCATGGCATCCTGTGCTGCATGCAGAGGTAACCCCCTGCGTTCCAGGGAAGCTCTTGAGGACAGCAGAAGGAGAGAGGAGACGCAGCGGTGCGAGCCTCCCTGCAGTGCACCTCCCTGGCCCTGAATGCTAGCGTACAACTCTGCGCTGACTTCTTCCTCAGGACATCCTGTGGGTCTCATAACAATGATTCCAGAGCTCTGCCCCCCTTGTCACGGCTGAAATATGGAAACTGCATCATTCAAGTACTGGGGCCATTGTTTTCTCACGGTGGTGCTGTAACTGGGACTATAAGCTTCTGAAAAATGTTTAGTGAGCTAAGCATGTCTGATATTTTTCTAATAATTCCTCGTAAGCAGCATTTCTGAAATTATAATAGCTTTACTGGCAAGCTAACAGAAAGGCTGCAGTGCTGAAATGCTGGAAAGTGTGTCCACTATCACTCCTGGAATAATTAAATATACCTACATGAGGACAAAACGCCTCTCACATGTTGGATTGATTTCAATAAACAAATACACTCAGCTGCTAGAATCTTCCAGAGACACAGGAGGACGGAGAGCAAGGAGAGGATTTCAATAAGACAAGGAAGTTGACACTTTTATTTTTTCAGTAGGAAAGCATGAAGAAAGACCTTGTCTGGGTCAGGTTTGAGCCAAAGAGAGTTTGTGAAAAGATCATGTCTTTGATGACAAACAACAGAGACGACGTATTGAAAGTGAGACAACAGTCGTCTCTGTGCAGCACATCACACAGACGAGTGGTGCTAGAGTTGTTTGCAGCAGTCTCACATCTATGAAAACCCGCCTGCAGTGTCAGAAGAGAAATAAAGAAAGAGAATAGTTTGAGAGGATAACATTCTACATGTTAACCACATCTGAAACTGGTTAGACAGCCATGTGTTTGGAGAGGGAGGGAAAGATGAGGTTTTTTTTTCTTCCAGTTAACTCTGGCAGCAGTCCAATCGCCCCAGGTGTCATGACCAAGCATCAAAGAGTAGCATGAGTGAGGAGACGACACACAAGACCTGTTATCATCCAAACCTCAGAGTCTTCATCTCTGACGTCTCCCCGATTCATTCCTCTCTCAGTCTTCGGCTGGCTCCCTCCCTGCGTCTGTATTGTGTTTCCTACGGGTCATTAGGGACAGTTCAGCTGTGGTGTGCACTGATGTAAGGCACCCCCTTGTGGACAGGCACATTTCCAAGTTTCCACTTGTCAACAACACTTGTTCCAACTATATTGGCAGGAGGAATAAATGACAGGGCTTTTCTTGTAAAATCAAATCGATGCCATGCTGCCCTGCTGTCCTGCACGGCAGCAACATCACTTGGATGAATCTGCGTGTTTATGCTATCCTACTGCAAGTCTAACTTACAGTATAATGTTGGACCTTCCTGATATGCATGGAGTATATTTAACTCACATACACTTGAGGTCAAAATTATTAGCCTCCCAGGAATTCTGGAACATTTTCCTTAAATTCTGCCCAATGTTTGAATCATTGATAAAACTTGATATAAGCAAACATTCACCAGTGTTCTTTAGTAGCTTTGGTACATTTTGGAATGTAAAATACATTTTTAGGATAACTTTATATCAAATATGGTGAAAAATGGCATGGTCAAAATTATTAGCCTCCCTGTGAATTTTTACTTTTAAAACACACCTGAGCAGTCGGTTTGTTTCCTAACAACACCTGAGCATTCAAACAGCATTGAGATTTACTTAAGGGACTCCAAACAGAGCACTTGAAGAGGTTATTGAGAGAGACTACTCTTACTAACCATGCCAAAGACAATGGAAATCAGTCTTGAGCTCAGAAAGAAGATATTTGAGGCTCATAATAAGGGGGAAGGCTATACTGTAATTTCCAGGCGTTTTACAGTGTCTAGAATAGCTGTATGTTGCATCATTGCAAAGTACAAGGAGACAAACTCTGTTAGAAACAAACCTGAGCGTGGTAGAAAACACAAGATTTCAAGAACTTTGGGGAGGAAAGTAGTCGAAGATGTCTGCAAGAAGCCCTGGACATCTTCCAAGGTGATCGTTGCTGACCTGACCTCCATTGGAGTTGATGTTTGAAGGAGCACAGTTGTGAGGGATCTTCATCATAAAGGGCTTCAGGACCATCGTCCCAGAAGAACCCCTTTACTAAAAGAGTGGCACATCAGAGTGAGACTGAGGTTTGCCTGAGAACATTTGAAAGGTAAAGATGAGTTTTGGAAGTCCATCCTTTGATCTGATGGAACTTTTTGGGCATATGGATGTTGTTCATGTTTGGCCAAGAAAGGGAGAGTCCTTCAACCCTTAGAACATGGTCCTCAGAATTAAACATGGTGGAGGGAGCATCTTAGTGTGGGGCTGTTTTGCAGCCTCAGGCACAGGAATCTTGTTCTGGTGCATGGCATCATGAAAAAAGAAAGTTATGTTGACATTTTGAGGGATAATGTGAAGAACTCTGCTCTTAGCCTAGGCTTTGGTCGGCGCTGGGTCTTCCAGCAAGACAATGATCCAAAGCTTACGTCAAAATTGGTCCAACAGTTCTTAAAGGACACCAAAACCAAGGTCCTGCAGTGGCCCGTACAGAGCCCAGATCCCAATCCTGTTGAGAATCTGTGGCGGGTGCTCAAAGTGAATGTCCATGCTCAGAAACCATGTATTTTGGACCAGCTGGAATAATTTGCATTGGAAAAATGGGCCAAAATCCCTCCAGAGACATGTGCCAACCTTGTAAAGAACTATTTGAAGAGGTTGTTGTCAGGTATGGCTCAGAACGGGCGCACTATTGACTACTTAGGGCCAGGGGGCTAATAATTTTGGACATGCCATTTTTACCTTTCCTTGTTTTATTCATTGCATCAATAAAAAAATCCAAATCAAACATAGTGAACATTTGTCTGTGTTATTTTGGAAACACATAAACTATAAACACTTGTTTTTAATGGTCATTTTCATGGAGAAATCAAGGGTTTTATCTGATTTCACAAGGGGGGCTAATAATTTTGACCTCAACTGTATCTGGTCAACCTTTTTCTCTGCAAGTCCTGATTTTGATGTCTTTTTCAACACATTAGAACTGCACACCCCATTGAACACAGCCAATTGTAATGCAAAGTTCACTCACTGCTTTTAATTTACTTTTTTGATTTAAAGGATTGAAACAACTACAAACACGATGACAAGGGGTTTAATTATATTCAATGTAGGTTCATAACTTTGGGCAACCTCTTTGGGCACATTGTTATTTGAAACATTATAATTATATAAATGTGGATTGTAGTTTTATGTAGATGATAAGACAAACTCTGTAAAAACACTATACTTCTCAGGCTCTTTACAATGAGGGATTGATTGATTGCAGGTAAGTTTGGTTGTGTATCTGTAAATACATCTGGCCACAACACCAAACTACTCGATGAGGCCTTACAAATTGTGGTGCACATTTATGCCTGTTTGTTCAAGGGCCATTCGCGGCTGCTGCGGTTCACAATTGATAACCTAAGTTAGAGTAAAGGCAATTTGAACCAGAATCGAGAACTCTGTCGAGATTCCGGTCCACTGTACCAGCCCTCTTAGTATCTATTAATCCCACGAGACTTCCACCAGATCCGTGTCCCGTCCTTCTCTGATCCGCTGTTGACCGGCTCCGTGCTTTCTCATTGTCAACACCCACCAGTTGCATTTTTGGAGCAGGACCGCTGGACAGCTGGAGTCATGTGACCAAGGTTTCCCATGATTATCACTAATTAATATGCACTGTCCCTTTAAATAAGTAAATAAATAAGTGTTAATGCAGCTCTTAAATATTATCAAAATGCTGGTGAAAACTAAAAACTAAATCTAAATCCCAGTGTAAGAACAGATTATTGTTGTGACACTGACAAAATCATTTGATTCGAGGTTTGGCAGACAGGGTTGGGCATTGTTTTTGAAAAAAGACATGATGATATTCAAATTGAACACTAAAAGAGACAAACAAGGTTTTTTGTTTTTCATATTTTGCTGTACAAAACAAAGCAGGAGCGAAAGCACGACAAGCTACAAACTTTGCAAACTGAGTTTCAACTTGACCACAAACCCAAAAACTAGCTGTGACGGAGGAGGAGGAGGAGAAGAAGAAGAAGAGTGTGATAAAGGGTGTGTGTCATGACAGTGAGAGGAACGGAAGCATCACGCCACTGCATTGATGAAGCTACACTGTAAAGGGGTTTGCTGAGTTTTCATTGCTGAATATGAGTAGGCTAAGTCACACACTTATCTAATGCTTTACAGCAGAGATGAGGAATAAAGGTATGTAAGTGTGGGTCACAAGTCAAATTAGGGCTTCATAATAAACTGCAATGTTGTTATTATGGTAACATGAGCATTTGTGAAAAGAGCAACAATGCTTTTTCACTCAGCATGCAAACATGTCAATTAATGGAGGTAAGTCTTGGTATAATGGCTATGCTTTTGTACCTCTTGATGCCGTCAGATGAAGTCAGCTATGAGCTATCCTCAAGTGTTAGTTTAGTGTTTCAGGAGGGACAACATTAAGAACAGCAGATAGGCAAAGAAACTGAGTTATAGCTAACATGCACTTTTTAATGTGACTACCTTTAACTTGTTACTGCACATACTGTATATTCCTCCAACATCATGAAGGCCTAGCAATAACCTGAGTCTTACATTAGCTAATATAGCAGTGTCGCACTGAACTGACTAGAAAAGGAACAATTGGCAGGTGGAGAGGGACGCTGAATCACTTCATTATAATGGAGGAGGGCTCCGTGATAGGTGACCGACAGCCAGGGGCAATGATCGATCACACTGGCAGACACCCAATCCAATTACATATGCCAGTATGAGGGTAGGTACTCATCCAGAAGCATCTATATGTTTCTTGGAAGAACTGTCCTCTAAGCTCCAAACGGTTGCGTTATCACAGGTGTTTCACTGGTTTTCGTGGAAACTGTTGTCTTCAGCAATGCAGTCAATGATGTCATACCATCAACTAACCCGCAGTGTGTGTCCTGTCATTTAAGCCTCAACAATGCTCGTAGATCTTTGTGCTGATCTAATGCTGGGTCTCTTTTGTTTCCTTTTTGCATTCTAAACATTTCCAGAGCAACACTAAACTGCCTACAGACGGAGACATGCATTCTTAAGGAGTAGGTCACGACTCAGATGTGGAGATAGGGCAGGTGAGCTGTCAGACGAACAAACACCCACAATATGGAGAAGAGAATGAAGAGACGTGGATGTGGCTGATTGACAGGCATCCTGCCAAGGGGCCTCTGCGGTCGCTGAAATATGGAATGCAAATTACAGCCATGTAGTCTCCACGGTGCGGATTCTTGTGCACAAGTCAAGTGAAGAAATACCACTGCAGTGGATCACATTTCTAACAGATGGAACTCCTGAGTTGAGATTTCTTCTGTTTGTATTCATAAGGAGACGGGAAATGGATCAGTTGCCGAAGAAATAATAACTTTTCATACCGTGACCTTTTAGAAACAAATCTCTTCGCCAATGCTAACCAAACAGAGAGCTCTGAAAACTTCCTGCGGGGCATTTCCCACACTCTTTCGAAAGACTGACGTAGACCCTTACCCTGACACAGTAATACAACAATAAGATTTCATGCCAAGATATTTGAGCATCAGCCGGGCGCCTGAGTGTGTGTGTCTACCTGCATGTCTGTGAGCATCCATGCATGTTAGTGAGCAACGACTGACCTTTAACCTTGGCGATGACCGTTCCAGCCGCTCCCAGAATGTCCACAGAGTTGAGTGTCGGGTGTTTGCCGATGACAGCCTTGAGGATTCGGAGTAACTCTGCCAAACGCTCCTGAACCACCACCTGGAGACCTTCAAGATTCTCTGGAGGAGGAAAAAAAGAAACAGGTCAGACATTTAGTCATGCAGGTATCTACAAGACAAACAAAAGCTTCATTAAAGCAGAGATCCTACAACCATGCAATCACAAACTTCAGGTATTAGTCAGAGTCACTGTCATCACACGACACTTTGAGTCACGAGTCAGCCAGTGTCAAATTACATTCTTCTCATTCCTTCTGACTTTGCAATATATATTACTTTGAAAATACTTGTCATTTTCAAACTGTGACTCTTTGATGTATTCTTTTGTCTCATCAGTTCCCTTCAGCTGGATTCATTAAGTGTATGCACCGTTTCGCGGAAGATGATTGCGATACAGTGACTAAGTCAGTTGTTGCAGCACAGAATTGCTATGATGAAACTGCTGCTCTGCTTCCCTCAGGCAGAGAGTGACACAATGTACACCGGAAGAAGCATGAATCTATGTAAACAGGTTGTGCTGTCTCAGTCACGGTTATAACATTCCCAGACAGGTGATGATGATGAATGCAGAAAAGAGGGCTTCTGTGGTAATAAATGAGGACCAGTCGACGGTGCACTTTAGAAAAAAAAACAGTTAATGTAGAAGCCACAAATTGTATCAGTCAAACAGACACTGTGAGCGTCAACGTCTTTGAGTCCTAGTTTGTAAAATGCATACCAATATAAAGATGCTCATAATAAGAAAGGATAAATAACTGACTATTCAAAGGTCAGTGAAGTGGCACACATGGTAGCTATTATGCTGAAATAATTCTCTGCAGTAGACAGTATGAGCACAGCAGAACAAAGAAAGAGGAGGAAGGAGTTGACTCAGTTACTACTGAGGTTCAGATGATGATACTTGAGGAGGAAAAGAATGTACAAAATGCATTCAGATTATATCCCTCCCCTCATTTCACCAACCATCTCAGTCTGACAGTCTGTGCTATGAAAGGCATGTCTTACAGAGCCAGGCAGAGCAGTGATGGGGTGAAGGAAGGAAGGTACACTCTTTATCAATATCAATGAATTAACCAAAGGTCTCTCTGAGCGCAGACGACCTTCTTCACATCTTTGTAGGCTCTCTGTGTGAGGTTATCAAATGCTATATTCACTCCCTGGATCAAACAGAGTACCCATCTGGCACCAGTGTGATCTGAAAAAGAAAATATCCTCATTTTTTAACTGTTCAATATACAAACTGCGCATAGATGTGCTGCCATTGTATGGCTTAGCGCAGTACACTGAAGGGATCCCAACTCATAAACAAGCAGAGTATTACAGACTGCAGACAAGCCAGGCTAAAATTAACAGGAGCTCAGCTCACAGCCCCCATGTGACATATTACGTCTGCTGAGAGGAGGATGACAACTGACTTTGGACATGAAACTGTCTAATAAAATATGAGATTGGCAGGCATATGTTCTGGTGAAAGAGCATGTCAGTGTTGCATCCATAAAACAAATTTGTTTTGTTTTTTTGTTATATTTTTTTTGCCGTTATTTAATAGGACAGCTGAGGAGAGACAGGAAATTTGGGGAGTAGAGAGCAGCAAATGGTCGCTGCCAGGAATTGAACTGGCGACCTCTGCGGTGAGGACTGTAGCCTCTGTAGGTGGGGCGTTTAGACCGCTAGGCCACCAGTGCCCCCATGTATGTTGCCAATTAAAGTACTGGAAAAAAAAAAATCTCAATAGAGCGTACACTTAACGAGGAGATAAGTGCTCAGGTCTGAGTGTTTCAAAATGAGATAAATTACATGGCAGACTTGGCCCCATCTGCAGATAACTGTAGCTTAGCTTGCGTGCTGTTTCTCATTGAGGGAGTCGAGCTGAGCGGCATTTGTTGTGGCTATAACATCTACTTATGGCATACAACCCAGCTTCAAAATTACTGAAATATCCCTTTAACAGTGATAACTGGTGATATGTGTCGTTGCCTTAAACTGTATAAATAATGGATGTAGTATCCATGACATCACTCATCTGTTTCTGAAGCGCTGTTTTGAAGCCAATCGTCGGCTGGAGCCATATTGGAAATGCAGAACTCAACAAAACTGCTTTTGAGCTAGTGTGAGGTAAAGAGGCGGGCTTTGAGCCAACAGCTGTGCCTCTTATAATGGAAAACTCGTAATCTCAATATCTTCGAAATTGCTGCGTTATGAAAAAATTCACCCCCTTACAGTGTGTGCCAATCAAGAAATGAGCTATCCAGACTACCCTCGTTTTTTGAACCAGGCTGTAAACATGTTTATTTCTGCTGTAAAGGTCGGCTTTTCTTAATTGGTGTGTATGTGGTTTCCGGTACTTCCGGAGCCAGCCTCAAGTGGACACTCGAGGAACTGCAGTTTTTAACACTTCCGCATTGGCTTCAATTGCCGCTTGGTTGTTGCTTGTATGCGGTTGTTTTTCCACTGTAGCGACAAGTCATTCTTTGTGTGGCTTAATAAACTTCATCTTCAGATTTAGGAATTTACTGGTGTTTTCATCTCTGTCATGGTGCCAGATTATCAGCTGAATAGAAACAATCTCAAGTACTGGTATTGGTTTCTGAACAACTCCCAAATTTGCTACATCATTCCCTCAACACCTCTCAATTCAGCGTTACAGGCAAATAAGCGTGTAACACAGGCAAATAAGCTCCTTGGGCTGAAAAATAAACCCCCCCAAAAAAGGAAAAAAATTTCAGCGCAGATCCAAACATCAGGGAGAGAGATCTGTTTGTCTTCCCCACTGAAGCAGGCCTGATGACAGTGGAGACCCTGCAAGTTGGCAACAGACAATAGGTGAGTTCATGTCTAACTCAGTGTGTTGTGGAAGAAGCTGAGACACCAACTGGAAACAGAAGAGTCATCTGGTTTTCATCAAGGCCACCCCACCAGGCAGCAGGGTGAGACAAGAGACTGAATTTATTGGAAGGTTAAAAGGAATCACAGAGGGTGTGAAAATGAGAGGCGGAGTGTGTGCGTTACCCAGTTTCAGTCTTTGTGTATTCAAACACATGCTCTAATTCAATTGGCTGGTGGTAAAACATAGCAGAAGACCCACATAATCCACTTCTGAGACATAAGCCCCGGCCATCTGTAGCAGGGTTTGAACAATCAAAGAGGGAAGAAAAACATGAAAAATAAAGACGCCAGGGGAAGAAAAATCTGACAGTTTCTCCTGAATGCAAGAAGAGACAAATTATGGGACAAAAATGAGGCAACATCAGGGCCCATTGTGCTTTTCGGAAGCTAACTAATGCTTGTCTCCACTCTCCAGCTTTACCACCCAAGGGTTATAAATAACCTGTCCTACAAAGGAAGGGGACTCACCTGCTCACCTGCCCCAAGGCAAGAAGTCTCTGACCCCACTTTGAAGGTTCCCCTCCCTGCTGCCACTGACAAAAAGCCTTCATTAGGCCCCCTTCTGCTCCTCTAACCATCCTTTCAGTTGTGGTCGTAAGGGTACTTGTGGTTAGCTCTGTGGCGTTTGAAGATTTTCTTATCAAAGACATGTGTGGTTTGCACTCAAACATATGAGACACAGTCCAAATATGGTGCACACCTGAGTATTTTCACTTAAAATGACTGTTCGTGCTGCTATGGAAGCACCCACCTCCCGTTCCTGAGAAAAGAAAGGGTTTTAACCGGGCTGATGTTCTACAGAGGAAACCAAAGGGGCACAGATCGGCGGCAACCGTCAAAAGCTGCGATGTCGCGGTTGCAAGGACAGAGAGGTGTCCTGAGCTGATCCGTTGGAGTGGAACTGAAGCTGAGGGCAGTTTTGAATGGATTGGTATTGGCTTTGTCCTCTGTTTACTGTCAGCGGCTGCCAGCTGTCAAAGATGCTCCACTGCGCAGAGTTATAACACTATAATGGAGTGGCAAAAACAAATAAATAGCAGCCAGTAGGTTCAATTAATGATATACACTATGACAGCGACCTTCAGTGTACAAAGAACATGCCCTTCCTAATGAGAGCAGAGCTGACACAACCTATCATGCAGAAACTGTGGCAACATTTAGCAACAGTTACACTTCATTTCTTATGCAGAGCTGTCAAACACACTGAAACTGAATTGTGTCTAGTTCTTGCTCTCCTGCAGGCTTACTTTGGGCTAATTGTGCACTTTGCTGCTATTATATTAAAGACAGTATAAGTGGATTAAGATGACAATCAGCAGGAGCTGAATTTAAATCAAGGACTTGAGTTGAGGTCTAAGGGAAAAAAGCTTGCAACAAAAAAGTGACAGAAAAAATATCCAAATAAAATATTGTTTTGGTTTGATTTGTTTTTCAAAGATTGGAAAATTCTGATTTCATGAGGGTTAAAAGGTGAATCACACTCTTAGAATTGTCAAGTGTGCACATGACTCACCCTCCACATTGTGCATACATGACACAGCAGAGTCTGTGTGCAATTAAGCTACTTAGATCATTGTTCAATTTTCACTCCCATTAAAAAATACAAACAAAAGAACAGTATCCAACAATCAGACATGAGAATAAAGTTATCAAAACAAGGTCAGATTTTGTGTGACAGCTCGTACCGATCACCACCATTGTTTGCCCTTTGAATTGTGTGACAGGCTGCGTGCTCAGTGCAGCGTGAGACAGCTGAGAGAAAGCTGGTGAAAATCAGCACAGAGTGGTTTTGTCACAACAATGGCATCAAAAAGGCCAGTGGAAATTTGCAGCCAATTGTGGGGGGGCCGTGCCATTGTTTTGGTAGAGATAACAGCGCCGAGGAACAGAGCCGGGCCATATTGTTTAAAGGAGGACCCCCTGCAAACGCGCAACGCAGCTCAAGGCTTGCCCTGTCTTTCTTTACTGTGGTGGGATGAGCCGGAGTCCCAGACACGCTTCACGCTCGGTCTGCTTCATTTATTTTCTACAAGATCAAGACCACCCTCTCTTTGAGGAGGAGATCCACAAGGACAAGGAGCTGTAAAAGTTAGAGGCTGATATGAAAGAATCATCAGTAATCCAAAAAAAAGTCAGATTCCAACAGATTGCACTTTTCTTTGTATCATGAAAAACAGGCCAAGGATCAGCTGATATCTCACCATCACGGTAAAGGGAAACCTGTTCACATGTAAGTCTACATCAGAGTTTGAACTAGGATGTTTCAGCAGAGCACTCACATGAATCTGATCATCATTACAGTCATGCTTCTGGTCTCTCTTTTCTGACACCATACCCCTGACAGCAGCCGAGTGTTGCAATTATGCTAAGTTGATTCAGCGCAAACTGTAACTCAGTTTGGGAGTAAAAAGTTGCCTGTCTGGTAGTTTACAGGATGCTTGATTTACTTTCTGTCTATTAAAAGGTGAATAAGTTCTCAGAAAACAACACTGGACTTAATATCACACAAATTTACTATTTACCTCCTTAGTGTGTGAAATAATATGCAAAACACAACCAAACCGATGATGCTAGAACACCTCTGCTTCACAAGACTTTCAATTTACAACAAATACATTAGATTGAGTATTCATTCGGTGGTTCATAAATTGGTTTGCGCAGTTCTCTGACTCCAGCTTCTCAAATCTGGTCTCTTGGTTCCTCTAAGCCAGTTACTTATCTTTACTTTGTGGATAAAACCAAACACTTAAGCTTGTCGTCAATGACTTTAGGGAGACACTGATCCGATATTTACTGCAAATAACTGAAATAACTGTTTGATGCAGCCCTAAATCAAACAACAAAGCAAGTTTATCTGCATAGATGTTCCTGTTGAAATTTACAGATCTAGTTAACTTTAAAACATCATTATTTATGTTTAAAGCTAGAAACAGATTATTACCAAGCATCAAACCTGCGGCCGCCAGAATTGAGTCCAATGCGGAAGTATTAAAAAAACTGCAGTTCCTCAAGGGTTCACTTGAGGCTGGCTCTGGAAATACTGGAAACCACACACAAATTCAAAAAAGCAGATCTTTACAGCAGAAAAAAACACGTTTACAGCCTGGTACAAAAAAACGAGTGTAGTCTGGATAGCTCATTTCTCGATCGGCACACTGTATGGGGGGTGAATTTTTTCATAACACGGTAATTTCAAAAATACTAAGATTACAAGTTTAGGCACAACTGATTTGATTGACAGGCGGGGAACACTGTAGCTGTTGGTGAGGAGGCTCAAAGCCCGCCTCTTTACCACGACAGAAGTTAGGTCGAGTTCTGCATTTCCAATATGGTTCCCGCCAACGATTGGCCTCAAAACAGCACTTCAGAAACAGATGGGTGATGTCACCGATACTACGTCCATTATTTATACAGTCTATGATTATTACCTCAAAACGTACAAAAGTTGTTTGTGTTTACATCTCATGAGGAGGCTCATAGACAGGAATTTAATTTCAAAAGTCTGTACGCATGCACACGATACCTTAAAGCAAATGTGTGTTTCACTTTATGGAGTTAGACTTTGGAGTTCTCTGGATGATGATATAAAATGCTGCTCAAATATTTTACAGTTTAAAAGAATGTTAAAAGTTAAAGTAATGGGGAACTACATACTCATCTAGTAAATCTGTATTTGATTATTCAGTGTTAGCCATCTGGTTTAGTGGTATACTATGTTGTGATTAAGGGGAGGGAAGCAGGTATTATAAGTTTTTCTTCTTCCCGCTCATGTTAAAATTGAGTTCCAATAAAATTCTAGTGAATGAATGAATAAACGAAAAGACGCTCCAAAGGCAAATCATTCAGTTAAGTATGTATTGAGTCAATTAGTCCCTTGTATCCTCAACAGAGTGATAAACCACCTGACGTATATCAATATTGAGCTCAGGAAAAGGGGACAGAAACTGCAGAACAGATCATCCAGAATAATCCACTCCTCTGACGTCAATCTCAGTTTTGGCCAAAACATCCCTTAATACTTAAAACACATACTGTATGAAGCTGTGACTCAGATTTAACACATAACAGCAGCTCAAACATTTGCCTTTTAAATTGATGTCTCCCCTCATATTGCTGTGTGAGGGGGGGTGTCCCATTGTGTCTAACAAAGCTCATTGTGTGCCTGCTGCAGAGAATGACCAATCTAATCCAAACCTTCAGGTGGCCTGACAGAGGTTACAGCCCCCTTCTCCCCCCCCCCCCCCCCCCCCCCCCCCCCCCTCAGATAACAACAGGCAATCAACTGGCCTGTCTGGACACGCGATCTGCTCCACATGAAACAAGCCTCAGCAGCTCTGGTGACACAGTGCTGCTTGGGAAACAGCCGCCGGCTTCACCGAGGGCCAAGGAGGCCATGTTTCTCTTTCAGTGTCCCTCCTCCTCCTCCTCCTCCTCCTCCTCCTCCTCCTCCTCCTCCTCCTCACTGCGAGAAGGGAGGGTGATTTACACTCTCAGAAGTGGACTATTCTCAAAAATGTTTGTGGATGTGTATCCGTCTGCTTCATTCCAGGATGGTGACTGCAGTGACATCATCACCCCAAACGCCCCCCCCTCCAAATGAAGAATGCTACTTCTTCTTTTTTCTTTTTTCTTTTTTCTTACCACCTGCACTAAAGGGGCTTCACACAGATTACCCCAAAGTCTCTGCAATCACAAAACACACACTGTAACACACTCTGCTTGCATTGCTGAGCTTTTTTGCAGCCTGATCTGCGACAGGTGGAATTGTTTGGTCAGGATTCCATCTCCAAACACCAATTTCCCCCTCTGTCCAAACAAGCGTGGCATTGCAGGGGTGCCTCTCCATCTATCCCATGCCTTGTTTGGAGACGGAGCTGGCCCCAGACATCACACAGACAGTAAACAGCAGGCACTCCATAAACAGCTACCTGCTCTCAGCCTATTAGTGAAGAGCACTCTGTGAGGTCCGGGCTTCACCGTCAGCAGGCTAATTCTTTGACACTTCATTACATGTTGGAGGGGACTACAGAGCAGGTGAACAACTAGAGTGCATTCCTGAATCAACAATCAGTGTGTCGCTGCGTGTCGGGGGTGAAACAAGGCGGAAAAGGAAAACAGGACACAAAAGCTCATACACATTAACTACTAACTTAAACATTCCAGACTGAAGCATAACTTTATTGACGTTGGAGTAAATAACTGATTGACTCTGCATTTGTTGTTCTGTATTTGCTTCCTTTTGACTGATTATTATCTCCACAGGTTCTTTAAAACATGGAGCACCACATCTTTCATTCTGAATCTGTTGTGTGCTTTACATAGACACACACTGTTCTCCATGTTTATGCATTTAATGTATGACTTTGCAGTATTTGCATTGTCTACAGCTTATTGGTAACCACTTGTATGTTGTTTGTATGCTTGTTTGGTGCTTACTGTCTGTACTGTATTCATATTGCCTCTTTTTTTCAACATGCATGTGTACATAGTCTCGTCTATTCTCTAACTTTATTTGTTCAGCTTTGTTGAAATGTCTTTTTTCGTGTGAGCGCATTGAAAGCAGAGAAAAAAGAGACACACATTCCTCGTGTGTGTACTCATGCTTGCCAATAAAAAACTGGTTTCAGTTTTACTGTAACTCAAATAGTACTGTATATATTCCTGATGATAAAGCTCTTAGATATGTTAACGATTCATCAGTATCACTCAAAAATACCAAGGTGACTTTTGATTGGTTTAAACCACATTATGTATTAAAGGGATAGTTCCATTTTTTAAGCAGGGTTGTATGAGGTACTTTCAATTTTAAGCATGTTACTTAGAGGGATGCTGGTCAGCTTGGTCCCTTAGTTTAGAAACCAGCCGGAGAACTGAAACAGAAACTCGGCTATCAACTGCTGCAGACAGGGTCAACTCTGATTTAGAAAATTTTAAGTAACTATAAGCCAAGCTCCAATGTCAGTGTAACACAGGACTTCCACCAGATCCATGTCTGGTCCGTCTGCGATCCGCTGCGGTCGGGCTCCGTGCCCTCTTGTCCATCAACACTCACCGGTTGCGTTTTCATAAGCACAAAGCAGGACCGCAGGACAGCTGGAGTCACATGGCCGAGGTTTTCTGGTAGTAATCACTGAATCAATGATTATCCGACTCCTCTCTTTATCCTTATTTTCTTTATAGTCCTCTGAAAACCTCTGATCTGTTGACTCCAGGCCTGGCTCCGCTCATTAGGACAGTTTTTTGTTGTAGTTAAGTGAAATACGATCTGGTGATAACGCAAGTACATTACGTTAACAAGTGTTTTATTTTGAAAACTAACCACGTTTTAATTTTGTTTTGGTGCCTGACTTCCTGTCCCCCTCGATCTGATCTGTTGAGATTGATGCGTCGTGCTCCGGCATCCGGCAGAAACAGAAGTCTTGTGTCTCTTATCCGGCAGGTCGGAGCCCTCCGGATCAGAGACGCAGCCGTAACGCAACAGAGCGGATCCAGTGGGAGTTAACACGTTGACTAGAATAAGAAACCTATCAGATCCAGTGCTGTGACGGATCGGAGACAGACCGGACACGGATCCGGTGGAATTTGGCCTTAAGTGTGCACTCTATGTAGAAATGTCTCAGTTTCTTTAGTTTGATGATCAGTCTATCATGTCTATTATGTATGAGTCAACTTGATTTCTGCCCTGTACACTGATTTATTATGAATTTGATGTTTTTGCATCTGTTGGCATAATGTGAATAAAGAAATGCTAAACATTACCCGGCAGACACAGTAATGGTTGTAGAGTTTTTCATTTCATCGTCAATATCTAACTATACAAGTTCCAAGATTTTGAAAGGTAAAATATACTGGCTTTAAAGGTCCCACATAATGGAGATGCTGTAATGATGAGGCACTGTGCTGCTTTACTTTTTTCTGAGGAAATAGGGAGCAGACCAGTGCAGAGAATGCAGAGGTGGAAAAACACCTGAACAAACATGGCAACTGCTCAAGAAGAGCCTGCAGCAGTACACTACACATGTTTTGAGTCATGTAACACACGAATAGGCTTTCGGACGGCAAAGTAAGGCACTGAAATCTTTTAGATAGAGCGTCTGATTACAACAACATTAGAGTTTGGGTTTGAGTTTCTTAAGATGAGCTAAATATGTGGTAGTGTAGACTCTGTCTGCAGAGGTTGGAAACCTAGCTTCGGTTCCAGTTCTCCAGTCGATTTCTCAACAAAGGGGCCGAGCTGACCAGCATCCCTGTGGCTTATACACTTTCCTTTTAAATCTATCATCGCTAAGAAGAAGAGAAACTGAAAATCTCAGCTATGAGAAGTATACTGACTAAGCGACGTTAGTTACTTATGTCTGAAAAATGACTAATCATCATTACAAAGACAGGCTGTTGTAAGAGAGTTATATCCCACTAATACCCTGATGTCCCAATGTGTCTGGGGATGATTTCATCTCAAGAAGTCAGAAGAACAAGGTGAGTGAATCTCCAGCTAACTGAATGACAGTGAATCACCTACAACACTTTGGGAATGTGTGTTGAAGTATGCTGTATTGGGCAACAGGAATGACTCATTCTTTTGGACGGGGGAAACGAGGGTTCTGAGAATTTGTCGGGACAGGTAAAGTGTGTTTTTGTTGTGTCTGTGAAATTGATGCTGAGTAAACATAACATTTTCCGCTTTTGGTATTTCAAAAAACTCAGACAGCAGCTCCACAGGCCTCAGCCCCTCTCTGTGCAGACCTGATCCACAGCTGTAAATTTCAGCAGGTCTTCCCAATGGCCTGAAGTCACGTCCCGTCCCCCCCCTGCTAGCAGGAGCTCCACTGGCCAATCCACCCCTCTCCATGACCAATCTCCTACACAAACATCCAAGGCCCATAACCATAAATCCCACCCCAGGAAACACACCCGACCACAAGCTTGCACAAAAACATCCTTCAGCATCACAGGGGAAAGTTACTGCCCCGCAAATCTCTCTTTTCTTTCTGCTAAGAGCAGCAGGCCATTAAACCATTATGTGCTAGAATTCAGCTTTTTTACCTCGATTGAAGGCGCCACCCGCAAGTGGCCACTTCAGCTGGCACAGGGGCACTCGTGTGAGAAAGGGAGATATTTGTGGTGTTGCTGGATGTGTTTTTTAGAGAGTGATGGTGGCATTTATGGCCAGTAAACTGGTTCTGAACTGGGTAAATCTGGAACAAGAGGAAGCTCTTTATACAGGGGAAGAGTGAAGGGAATCTGAGGCAGAATAATCTACAATAACTCAAAACAAAAGGAAGTATTTTTAAATATCATAAAAATGCGATTCAAAGCATTCAGAGCAAAAGAGAACTAGCCCATAAGTAAACAACTGTGCTACACAGAGGAGAAAGGTAAACAAGTTATAACCAAGCACATTTTTCTAAGTTTTATCATCCAGCTCTAAAGAGAGAGAGTCTGTCCTTCTGACAACAACAGATACGGATACAGACTGGTACTGCGAAAAACAGAACAATGCTGTTTGACTGGACTGAAGCCAGATCTTATCGGAGTGTCACGATGACACCAGACGCAGAAAGAAGACAGTTCTCAGTGTGAGAAGAGAACCTGTGAGTCAGCTGGACGTCTTCCTCCTTCAAAGACATTTAATACCACTTCTTCACAAAAACAATACGCTGAATGGAGAAGGCTTTCCATAACATAAAAGAGGGCAGAAATGTTCTGTTTTTATATGCAGTAAAAAGAAATCCTCAGTATGTTATGTGAGATGTTTGTTCTTCCCAGAAGTGGAACAATAAAAGAGCTGGTGAGAAACACTTGTGTTGTTCTTTTCCACCTGAGGCTAAAGGGCTAAAATAAGTAACCCACACTCTCTTTAGCAGCACAGAAACATGAGAGGAAATAGAATTGCAGACAGTGTCCTGGTGGCTATTTGTTGTTGTGTTTAAAGTTAAACCTCATCCTGTTCAGGCCTCCTGGCCTCTACAGGATCCATAGCTTCCAGCCGCAGCACATTTTTCAGCTCACATTCCTACGCTTTCTTTGGCTTGATAATGAAGGTAAACCACAGTTAGCTTTGTGTAAGTACAAAAAAAAGAACACTTGGAAGTGAAGCTGGCATTTATCCTGTTTCTGTTTCTGTGTGGTGCTCCAAAACAGAAACAAAACAAAGGTGAAGAGAAACTGTGACATTTTGTAAAAAGATGTTTCAAGTTGACAAAATCAGAAAACACTTCAAGTTAAGATGATATGACTGATGTGATCCCCTGAAGGGCCAGTCAACCAAAATATGCATTACATAACATATCAGTATGTTAAATCTGTTAAAAGGACTCCCTGAGATGTTTGGGATATTTTGGATTCCATGAACAAACTCATCATATGTTCATTTTTTCCCCCCAAACGTTTCAGTGATTGGCATCCTCGTCTCTAAATAAAGCCTCTTTGAAGCTATATTTATGATGACAAATCTAAGATGGATTATTTTTAGCAGACTTTTTATGACCGGCCTGTCTTACACCTACCATTAGTCTACTGAAGGCACTATAGCTACAAGTGAACATTTGTTCTAAAGGAATGCAGAGTATGCAGAGAGCGGGGGGATGGGAGGGGGACAGCAGCTTGACTCGACTCCTTTTTCATCCTGATTTAAACCATTAACCCAAGCTGTCCATTTTCAGAGCGACACACTCTCTCATGAAAAACACAGAGTGAGAAAACCTCTCTGACGTTTTTATTGTCCTTCTATTACATCGGCCTTGAAATGTTGTACAATTTGCTAGTCTTGTACTCTTTCCATTACATGCTTGTAATGTTGCCATCAGGGGAATTTAAGCCGCTCTGTGATGTGAGCGGAGTTGAGAGGAGGAGACAGTAAAGCAGGAGAAAACGTTTTAAGTTAAATCCCACAAGTATTTATTGAGACGTTTGATGCACCTTTATATTGTTGTTTTTTCTTTCCCTTTTTTTCACAGCAGACATTTATGAGGGCTGGAATATATAAGTTCTATATCTATCACTACAAGCTGTGTATTCATAGCTCTGCTCAGTCCTGCTGTTCTTTTCTGTGACCTCTCGCTTACTTTCAAAGGCAATAATAATGATTTATGCCGGACAACCTGTTGACATAATGACATGTTAACAATTTGCCATTTTTGGAAACGTGATGGTTAAACAATCAGATTTAATTTTGAGTGTGATGCAGAGTGCTGAGAGGCTGAGGTTGGGCCTGGGGCGAGGGTTGGGGATGGGGACAGGGGTCACCTACTCAGTCAAAACTCATAAGCTGCACATTCTTCTCCCGGGTCACATTCTTTGACAGCCTGACTATTGTTGGGAAACAACTATTGCAGCAACGTGACTGAGGGCCCAGTTATGAGCGAAAGTGCACATTTACACCACAATCTGACCCCGGGGAATCCACAAGTGTGAAGACGTGGGTGTGAATGTGGTGGGTCTTGTTAACTCGAGCTTATGGTCACCGTTGGGAGTTCCCCTGTGGGCTTTTGACAACCAAACATGCTGCTTGCATGTGCCTCTGGGTAAAAACTGGCGGGTGCCCTGAGAACAAAAATAAGCACGGTCCAAGCTAAACTCTCTGGGTTTTCTCTGTATATGGGTGGTGCTGTAAGACCCACAAGGAGACAAAACCTCCTCTCTGCAAAGAGAACACACACACACCTGCTAGATCACGACAGGGCCTCTACCCTTTAAAGCTCAAACAGCATCATATGGGCTTCACACAGAACTCCAGTGACAGAGCGTTACAAATATCTGAGGAATAACAGGAGAGCTAGTATGTGCATGCTTCTCGCACTACTGTGCATCCCACAACCATTCTTCATCACATGAAGACTTGTTGCTGTCAGGCTGTTTAAACACATGCAGATGACCACACTTAAATATCTGAGAGGAGCTGACAGAGATATTGAGACTTTTAAACAGAAACTAAAAACTTATTTATTCAGTCTGGCTTTTATGTAGGGTTTGACTATTCTATTACTTTACTTTTATATTGATTTTAACGTTGTTTTATTATTTTTCTATTATCTATCTACTCACTTTTATTAATATCTATAGCCTTTATTTTATCTTCAACTCTTATCCTTCTCCTTTTTTAAATGTATTTATTTTAACTATTTATATTCTTAATGTTAATTTGATGCTTTAACTTATTTTAATTGCACATATTTTATGGTGGTTGATGTGCATTAGTCTCCATTTTAAAATCCATTTTTTGTTTTTTAATTTGTCTTGCCATTATTTAATTTCTGCTTCTTTCTTGTTTTCAATTTCTGTAAAGCACTTTGGGTTACATTTGATTTGTATGAAAGGTGCTATATAAATAAAGCTTGATTGATTGATTGAGATATTGCAGAGCAGAGAGCTGATAAGAAGAAATCATAGAGCTGTTTAGCCAGGTCTAGCAACATTAGTTTACATCACTATCATAACAATGCTACAATCATGCTGACTGTCCAACATCTAAAATAACTGCTCTTAGAATAAATAACTTTTTTTAAATCCTAATGCTCATTTCTCATAATAAAAATGACATTTCTGATTGATTTAGTTTCTTTAAAATATTTAGTTTTCTATATAAGTTTAATTTGGGCTAAACTTTTTTAAATTTCACTTTAAAATTCCTCCTAAATTTAGCAATTTTTAAAATTGTGGATTGTGTTTTACTTTAATTCTTGTTCATCCAATTTGCTTCAATAAGTTGAAACAGACCTCTGATTGTTGCCGTCTCCAAACCATGCAACCTCCTTGACCCCTTACACAAGTCAGTGATTAAATCCAGTTATAGACGTGTTTAAACACACTGGAGGAGATCATTTGACAATCTTAAAGGTAGGGATGTTAAGATTACCAGCTCAACGTTTAGTAAAAAAAAAATCAAAAACTCCTAACTTGAGGAAAAACATTTAAGAGGCGATGATCTGATTATCTTTAGAGGACACCATCAGGTTTTCTCCAGTGATACCAACAGGCCGATCATTGAAGAATCTCAGAGTATCTGGCTCCGGAGAGAAAACGTGCTGAAAAGCTTCAAACAGGCAGATTTGTAGTTTGCTATTATTGGCAGTCTCAGATCACAGTTTATATTTAACTGTTGATAAAACACAGTGATTTAAACTGTGTCCATCTTCCACCAGTCTTTGTTAGTAATCCACAAAGTTCATGACTCAATGTTTACTTGTGACTGGACAGCAAACCACATTATAGTAGAGGCATCTTGCATGACTTGTTTTACTAAATCGCTTGTGTCAGCAAGTCTGAAGGAAAAGAATAACAGAAATAAACCTCTAATCCAAATGACAAATAGCTGCATGACATTTTAGGGTCATATGGTGTGACTTCATCCACACATGCAGAGGAAGAGTTAACACAGTCTTCTTCTTCTTCTAAATGTTTTTGTGACGGTTCAGAGCAACACTCAGCACGACGCAGCAGGCTCACTCGCAGAGGCCTCACTCCTCCAGAGAGAGGAATGGCTAAACAACTCACTCCCACTGCCAGACCTGCAGTTAGAACCCAGCATGTGTGAATATATGTGTGTGTGTGTGTGTGTAGATATGTGTGTTTCAGCAGAACAGTAGGAGCAGTAGTGGTAGTACAAGTGGCCGTTTCACATTATTCATTCCACTAAGGGGAATTCCCTCCATGTGAGTAATACTGACGCCGAAAAGAAAAATCAGAGGTCTGCTTATTATGACAAGACATGATGTTTCTGCAGAAAGACAATAGTGCTGCACAATAGGTTTTCAATACACAATATGAGTTGGAAATCAAATATTTAGGTTTTAGAAGATTGAGAAATCAAAAAATACACACATTGAATTCTATGAAAAACTATATATGGCATCTAGTAAGTTAGAATCAGTGTATGTTCTATGTTCTTAGATTCCTTTTTTCACGCTGAGCCAGACGTCACTGAATTTCCAGTTTCGGAAAGCGGAAGTAAACAATGGCCAAGCTGATAGCGAAACTGATTCTTTAGCATCACTTATGATTTAAAAAGTTAGGAAGTGGTTTATATGGAATTTAATAATTTTCACAGCACCTAAAAACGGAGTTCCCCTCGTCAAAAAAAGAAGAGATAAGAAGAATAGAAGAGAAAAAGCGGAACGAGCGCTGTGCATTGTGGGAAACAGTATGCGAGGTAGACTGATCCAGTGCATACTGTGGAATTTTCCTGAATCAGTAGACATCCGGGGAGTTTTGGCATACTGCAGATTTTGCTCTTTTTCACTTACTGCTTACTACATACTTAGTTTTGGCCAAATCAGTACGTACTGCTAGTATAGTAGGCGGTTTCAAAAACAGCCATAGTGTCAGGTAAAGAGGCGGGCTTTGAGCTACAGTGTTCCCGACTGTCAGTAGAGTCAGTCATGTCTTTATTTGGGCAAAATTCGTAATCTTAATATCTTCTGAACCGTTGCATTAGAAAAAACTCACCCCCATACAGTGTGTGCCGATAGAGAAATCAGCTCTTCAGACCGAAGTTGTTTTTTGAACCAGACTGTAAACATGTTTATTAATGCTGTAAAGATTGTCTTTTTTGAATTGGTGTGTATGTGGTTTCCTGTGTTTCTGCAGCCAGCCTCAAGCGGATTCTCAATGAACTGCAGTTTATAACACTTCCGCATGGACTTCATATTTTGAGACCGGAGGTTGCCGCTTGGTCCAAAGCCTTGTTAAACCCTGCATGAGTGCTGGTGTGGGTGGACTGTTTGTTTGTGTCAGCAAACAAAAGGCAAAGCCATCAAAACAAAGTGAAAGAAGAAAATAAGTGACCTACGACTGCCCTGCTGTGTGCCGTGTGTGTGTGAGTGTCGTTGCTTGTGTGGGTGTTTGAAGTTGTCGAGACGTTAACAACACTGTGGGCACTCCAGCACGTCAGCACTGAATCTGTGATCTCACTTTAAACTGACACTCCACAGGTGGTTCATCTAGCTGGGCTTCACTTCTAACATCTCATCAACACAAATGGGACACCTGGAGGTTTAATCCACAACAATTCAAGAAGTATTACTAGGCTTCGTGGGTGTTGGTGCAGAGGGTTCAAAGCAAGATAATGTGTGATATAGGATGTACGTGCCAAAGAGAAATTCCTGTGGATGAGAGGCTGAACAGAGGTTTCCATACATTCCCTGAGTATCTGCAGAGGAATGTGCTGGCTGAGAATTGTAGCTATATCTCCCATCAATATTAAATATCAGGTTTTAAAGACAGAGGCTCAGTCCAGAGAGCAAGGGTTACTTCTAGACGAATTATCAGTGACCACACAAAAAGAAATCCACTTTAGAAGAGATGGTTAAGATATGTCAGTAGAAAGTAGACACCAGACCACAAGGTAGCTGACAGACATTTCTGATTCAAACAACAAACAAAAAATAAGATTTACTCAAGAAGAAGAGTCTAAGTCTCTTTAAATGATCAGCTGATAGCTTTGAAGGGTCACAGTAAAGGTATATCAATGTTGGATGTCTCAGGAATCACAACGAAAGTAGAAGTAGGCAAAAACAAATGTAACCAGAATACAAAATGACGTATGGTTTGCTCTAAAATGCATGTATGATTACAACCACTATATATCTATTTGATGTTTTACTTCCCTGACCTCCACATTCAAACTCCTCCTGAACTCACCTTTACTCTCGAAAGCCTCCTTGAGGTTGAGCAACACATCGGCAAACCACCGTACATCATTCACCAGCTGCATCACATACTCCGGGTCCACTCCTGGTGCCCCAACTGGATGAGACGCCAGCCCCATGCTGCTCAGAGGATTTGGGTTCTTGGAGCTGCGGCCCATATCCCAGGACTTGGTAGATCCGGCCGAGAGTGACCCCGTATGGGGCTTGGAGAGATATCGAGGCAGACCCTGGGTGTGCTTCGTCCCACCGCCAATGCCACCGATGCCACCGATGCCACTGATGCCACCGCCACCACCACTGTGGCTGCTGCTCTTTCTTAGCATCCCCACAGCCAATGCAGCTGCCACCCTTTACAGGGGGAGCAGCAGGCAAGCTAGCCCCTGAACTCACCACGCTGCCCTGGTCCCTGGATGGCTGAAAGACAGAGAATGATGGTTGTAGATGATGAATCTGTGTGTGGTCTCTCCACAAACTCATAACAAAAGTTATCAGACCTTTTATAAATATATAGTAACAAGAGGACTTAAAATACACATTGTTAAATCTACATACTGTGTTTTGAAGTCTCAAGGCAGACATGAATCCATACGTTTTATTCACTCTGTGCTCATGATAAGTTCATTACAAGTTACCAGATCTCATCTTATTTCCTCATTGTCTCGGGATAACAATAATTATTCCACCATTATATCAGATTAATTCATTTCATTACCTCAATATAACAATGTTTTTTTTCTTGTGATAATAAAACAAGATGTACTTTTGCAACTTTGAGGTAAGTTTTGAAAAAGCCTGTACTTCAGCAACTCTGAAGATAGAAGTTATGATCATCTGACTTTAAGTTGCGATCTCAAAAATACAACTGAAATCAACTCATTATCAAGGGAAACAAAATAAATAATAAATACATGTAAAGATGCATGTCTGCTTAGGGCTTCTACAAACAAGGTGTATGTGCTGTAGTTTTAGAAGTTACTGCACATTCATAACATGTCTTTAACAGGCGAGATTCATTACTAATGCTTTACTTTTCAACTTAAATCTTATTTTTGTATACATTATCGTACAAACTATGTTTTTATAGTACTAATTATGATGCTTACAAAAAGTATGACGTGTTTTTTTAATGCATTATTAATCTATTAACGTTACTAAATGCATTTACATGTTTTTATTATATGTCCAAATAAGATTTACTGCTTTGTTGTTGTTTTTAGCTTCGCCCTGTATAACGACGAACTTAAAGCGACGTTAATGTTAGCTCGTTTGATTGTAAAGTAACGTTAACACTTAAAAGCACCTCCACATGTGTGCTTATACTGGGGTAAAAAATGACTAAATTAAAAGATAAGAAGAGTTCAAACGTCAGGAGGCAATTACATTCCAAAAAAACACTGAAAACGACTCCAACACAGCCTTTCTTTCTCCGGACAGTGTCCTCTAAGAGGTGATGCTGCGCCGGTAAAAACAGTCGACCCGGGTCAGAAACTGCTTCCAGCCTAAAAACCGCTTTTCAACTCACCTGTTTGGCACTTTACCGACATAATGTCCTCGATATCCGATCAAAACTCAGCTCAAGTAAGCCTACGAGGACTCGGGAGCATTTCCATTGAGTGAAACAAACAGCAACAGCGACTAAAAGTTGTACGCTAAGTCACTGTACATCGAAAAGTACTCTACAATCTGCGGCTCTCAGGTCGTAATTTACGAGTCGGTTTGTCACGTGACGCCACAGGCGTGTTCTGATTGGCTGGATCCGCCTCAACGGAATGGAGCAGTGATGCCTTCAAGTGCTGACGGAAGTTTTGGTAACTGATTGAAGTGGATTCGTTTATATTGACTTGCAGTGGCAGCGTAATGTTATTTATATGTTTAATTATCTGTGTTTTTTAGAAGGAAATTTAAGATTTACCTTTTTAATCTGGCTTTTTATTTGGAGTAATTTATGTTTAGCCCTGGACTGAATTATTATTTTGATTGTTTTTTACTATTTTTATTATTATTTGAATCATTATTATTTGAATTATTGCTTTAACATATATTTATCTTATCCAATTATTTCTTGTATTCATCTGATCTTGTTAACGCTACCTTAATTTTAGCTTTTCTCTCCACTATTACTTATTTTATTAATTTTACTGTATTGATTTTATTTTATTTTTTTAGTATTTTATTTAGTATCATGCCTTTTATAATTTTACCATTGCTGTTGTTTTCTGTCTCTCTGTTATTCTGTGAAGCACTTTGGGCTGCATGTTTTTATGTATGAAAGGTGCTATATAAATAAAGTTGAGTTGAGTTGAGTTGAGTTGAGTTGGACGATTCAACTAAATTACCTTTTAATTTAACATTTTTGTAGTCAGTATAGCAACATAATATTTAGACTCGTTATCTCATGTGGAGTCAAATTGACATTTGAATATGATGACAAAAACCAGAGTTGATCTGCGTTAGCCTATAATAATAAAGGTGAACAACGAATAATATGCATGTCAAAATCGTGAACTTTGAATGACATATGTGCCACACCTTACGTTTTTTTTTAAATATACAGGCCTGCGAAAACTGCCTAAATGTGCAATAATTTCTCGTATCAGTTGCGGGATAGTTGGCTCCAAAGGCATACTGGAAGTACACAAAGTGTTCTCCATTTCTCTATTAAAAACATATTTTCTCATCCCTGTTACACTAATTAAAATAAAGCCAGCAGATCGAACTATGATAAATATAAATGTTACTTTATCATAAGTAATACCATTGTTGTTATAATCATTATCCACTCTCATTCATATCATTCAATGATAGAAATAGTGGGCCACTGTAGCTAATGCATTTGAAAACTTGCATCATGATTCATCATTTGTGTGTGCTTAAACTGCAGACCATAAATGTTTGAGGTAAATTTGTTAAGTGATTTGTTATATCTAGCTATATCTATAAAGCTGTATCAGACAGAATAAAACAATGACAATAAATTAGCTTCAAAACATATTTGAAAAATATAGTACAAAAAAGGCTGTGAAAGTGGAATTACATAAGTGAAGGAGTGTTAAAAATGTTGTGATTCCACTGAGATTCAATTAAAAGGATAATAGTTTGAATGCGCCTATCTGTGCTGAGGAAATAAATATGTATAAACATGAAGGAAAGTGCATTATGTTTTAATTCAAAGTTTTGATATTGTTGTTTTGTGTCAGAGAAATGAAATAATAAGAATACTTATGGCACCGCTGCTGCCATCTAGAGTACAAATGTACCCCTACAGTATGTAAAGAAGAACCTTGAGGAGTATGGTCTTAAGATGTTAGTTTTATGTATAGTTTAATGCTGAACAAAAAGAAAAGCCTTGAGTTCTTGACAGAATCAGAACAGAAAGCCTCTTTTTAAGATATATATTTTTTGGCCTTTTTGCCTTTATTTCATAGGACAGCTGAAGAGAGACAGGAAATGTGGGGAGTAGAGAGAGGGAGAAGACATGCAGGAAATGGTCAACCAGCCGGGAATCGAACCGGCGACCCCTGCAACGAGGTATATAGCCTCTGTATGTGGGGCGCTTAGACCGCTAGGCCACTAGTGCCCCAGAACAGAAAGCCTCGTAACCATGTCTTACCTATGGTATTATCTAGACTCCTCAAAAGATGTGCTTTGTATTTTAGAGTGCTTGGTGTGTCATCAAAGTACAACACATATTCCCCAAAAAATGGGCCACATTTTAACCATGTAATGTAAACTATGCACTCTCCTTTATAAATTGGAGTTTGTTTTTGTCAGTTGTTGAGGAAATACACATGAAAGCAGACGTGAACTGGAAAAAAAGGAGTCCATTGTCAGGGTTAATCAGTGTTTGTCTTTATTTTAATATACAAAAAGATGGATGTATTCTCATCTAGTTTATATTTCTAAGCATTTCAACTCACAAAGTCATCATTCATTCTGTTTTAGTGAAATTTGACAAGCATACACCCCACACACACACACACACACACACTTGCACACACACTTCACATAAACAGGGAAGGTCACACAATTCAGTCAAACATTCATACTACGAGAAATGAACAATATGTCGACTGTAAATCAAGAAAAAATAACAATTTCGCTTTCACAGGATTCACACATGAAAAGGAAGAAACCTTTTACATTTGTCAAGTAATATATACAAGATAATGGATTTTTTTTTTCCTTTTTTTGAAGATGAGACTGACTCCATGTTAGTGTTACTAACCAGAGGTACTGCATGAGGTAACTGGTTTTTCTGTTCAGAAGAGCTGGGTGTAAGACAGCATTTGGAGGAGGTCAACAACCGATCACATCAGGTTTTATTTTCCTTACGAGTTCGGCGTCTTTCTGGCACAAATCGTGAAAGCACCCGGGTCACGTTCAGCTCGCACACAACCTGCAGCGTTAACCCGTTTTCTTTCAGGAGGCTTTAACATTGTGCGGTCATCTGAACGTGATCCAGGCGTGATGAGATGATCCGCAGAGAGAAAACTGCTAAGTCACAGCTGAGTTACTGACTTAAAACTATGATATTCAAGTGAATATTGCTGTAGTATAAATATTGCTGGACCCTTGGACCATGCACATGCCACTGTTTACATGAATGGGGCTGCTTTAACAATCAATCATGGTGTGAGATACATATTGATGATACCCAAACAATAAACACATTGCTCTGTATTTATGGATGTTTTTTTTTTCCCCACACACTCTTTCATCAAAAACTGCACAGCAAGCGTCACAGGTTACTTTTATAAAATCACCGTCTTTCCACAGCACTAGTCAAAGCACAAGAGATGAGCCTGTGTGTTGTCCAACGTGGCTAAACTATCACTGAACGAGTCTGAACATCACATCAGCGGGTTAATAATGAGGTAATACTGTTCAAACTGGCATTTCCAGCAAGTGGCCAATCACAGAAGCCGCCAGCACCAAAAAACCATCAGAGATTTTTTTTGTTTGTTTTTGATGATACACACACTAAGAGTTCTAATGCAAGTGCTACCTACACAGCTTCTGATCCAGAGCAACTGATACCAGGATTCATAGAAATCAGTAACACGACCACCATTCCTTGAAAAATCTGAAGAAAAAATGTATATATATATTTATGTATATATACAAATATAAAAAGAACCATCACAGGGCCGGTTGTTAAAATGATTTTTAAATATGTGCAGGTGGAACTGAGACATCCCTTTCTGCTTCTGTGAAATGAGAACGGTAATGCCCTGATATCGTATCTTTAAAAATCAGATCAGTGATCGGCAACTGTGGGTACACGTCTATTTACAAGAATCTGCCTCTCTTCTTCGTTGTTTTTTTTAAGGTTTGTACAGCATTAACACCATGACAACAGGTCAGGCTCTATTTAAAAAAAGAAATCTCCACAGACAAAGAGGCCAAACTGGCAATAAAATATCTCAACTACTAAAAACACAATAAAATACATAACACAACTTGATATACATGTAGAAAAAAGCCTGAGGTACTTGTCAGAATATCTGAGGTCAGTCTGGAGGAGTAAGCAGCTGAGGGCTCACCCGCTCAAAAATCAAAACAAACAGAATATTAGCCTCACATAATATCATTAGCGTTATATTAACAAAGAACACGTACATCTACAAATCCTTGAGTATCCTGGAATAGTCACAGCAGCATAACGGACATTCAATGTATGGTATTCATGTTATGGTACAACTATGGCATTGCATTTGAGACAAAGGCAACCATTTGAGCTCTCCTTGCATGATGTACGGTGACTGAGGTATCTGGGGACTGATGTCCGACTGAGTCTATTGAACAAACAAACCCATGAAAATTAAAAAAACAGACATGTTGCCTACTCAAGTATGGCCCTCGCAAGGATAACCCCCCCCCCCTATCTGTCTGTGATTCTTATTAAAAACACTCTTTAGCAATCTCACATCATTTAGTCTTCAAGTTCACACACACACACACACACACACACACACACACACACACACACACACACACACACACACACACACACACACACACACACACACACACACACACACACACACACACACACACACACACACACACACACACACACACACACACACACACACACACACACACACACACACAGTTTAAAATCAAGAATGTGTAACATCGCAACTCCAGACAGCATCTGTCAATGCCCCTGGCACTGGCAAAAGGAGTAACTCTGCTTTTCTACAATTAAAAACAAATACAAATCCAGGAATATGTCCATGGTAGCTAGCTGGATAGCTTGGCTCTCATCATAGAGAAAATGTTCCAAAGAAGCCTAATGGATACCTGAGAGGTAGTTCCCCGGGGACAAGAGACATGTCCCAAATCTTCCAAAAAAAGTCCACAACGTCCGATAACAACTGCTCAGCTCCCATTCCAGCTCCGTCCTTACGAGAACACAGCTGTGCCCCGCTTCCCGTCTCCTTTTCTCATTTCATTCTGAGGCATTCACAGGTTTAAAATAAGGGAGCACACTCGAAGTTTTGAAAAAAAATCGAGAAGCTTCGACCCCTGAGGAAGATGAATATATTTCGTCTAACAGTCTCAAAATGGTTCCTCCGAGGTGTGCAGCACGTTGTCCAAGGTTTGGAGCAAGAAGGTTCGTTTCATTTGGCCGCAGACGATCATGACCGAGACAGGAAAACGGCAAACGTATGAGGTAATAAAAATAGACTAACACCAAAAGAAATACATGAGGTAATGACAACATTTAGGATTTGACACATGGGTGTTATCAGATGTGCCCATCCAATAACTTATTACTACAGCAGATGGATGTGTTAGTAAAATCAGACTTAAAACACACAAAATAAAAAAAATACCGGTATTGGGATTAAATATCAGCTGCATCCAAGTTGCTCATTGTTGTCGTTTTTATGCTTTTAAATATTCACGGACATCCGCTGAGTTTGGATTTGAAAGAAATTAAAAGTCAGGAGCTCGTGTGAGGGATGTTGGTGTCACCCATTCAGGTGCTGGACTCTTTGGGAGGTAGGTCCTCGTTGGTGAGAGACGTCACTATGGAGACGGGGCCGTCTGAGGTAGTGCTGCTGATCGTCCTGGAGATCTGGCCGATGCGCTCCTCGACGCAGCCGGCGGACAGTCGCGCCTCTGCGTCGTGGTCCCAGCATTCTTCGATGGTCTCGCACATCTGGCTCAGACCCTGAAAGCACAGAAGATACAACAGAGTGAGTCAATAAATATGATTCAGACTCAGACTCAATAAAGTAATTAATGTTTAAAAACCAGTGCTAGTCAAGGAGGGGCGTTTAATATACATTGTCTAAGATAGTATCTTAACTGTTGTTTAATACATGTGAGTAATATCAATATTCATGTGTCACTCATTTAGCAGAAAACAATCAAACAGGCCTCATGAGTCCACACTCATTCACTGGATATGAGGAATTCTAGTAGGACAGACTATTGCACAATGTGCAGTGAGAACACATACAGCGTTCCCACTTCACAAAGAAGCTAAGCGAGCGTAGCTGCCTGCATGGCTGAAGTTAGAAACGAGTGAACAAACAGCGTCGGGAGACAAAACACAAACATAATCCGCCTCGTAATTAACGTGTCCAAATTTAACGAGGATCCTCCTCACTCGCGTGGAGGGTTTTGGCTTTGAAAAGACGGATGGTGCTCAAAAGACAACAATCCGCAGACTATGTCAGATAGTGGTTGCCATCACATGATGAGAAAAAGCTTCAGCAGTCAGCGTTTGACCTTGACCAGCCAGCTGCAGTACGGGCAAAAGAAAAACACACTCTGCAGACTTCACGATTCATGGTTCAGCAGAGCAATGGAATCCATTATTTATATTAAGGCTCATACCTTTTAGTTCAATTATGTTCAGGATCTCATCTCCCTTGGATTCATGTCTTGTTTACATAAAGTGAAGTGTCAGGTTAAATGCTCTCCTCATAGATTTTTTTGATCTTTGTGAAATGTTTTTCAAATTGAATCCTGAGGGCCGCTTCAGAATGATCGATCATACTGACACTGTTTGCTCTCAATACTTGCTCTGGTTAGGTCAGTGTTTTTGTTTGAATGAATGTCTAGGCTTTAGGTTCATAAATACGTCCTGTTACTGTTAAATAAGTTGGTTTTGTATTAGTATCATTAGAAATATCTAATAAACTATAAACAAGAGCAAGCTAGTTCCAATAAGACTTTTACAAACACATTTTTGCTTTTACATATTTTTGAGTGATGCAAAAAAATATCTTCAGTTATTGTTGTTTTTTGCAAAATCCCCCAAAATATAGAGATTTGTATTTTGTCCCACACTCCTACATGATCTCCCTTTTTTCTAAATGAACACACCCAGTAATTAAAAACTGCGAACACCTTTAATTCTGTGTTTTCTTCAGATTTCTCTACTAGTAGATCTAATGTTCTCTGCAGAGGAGAGTTTCCCCATAAACTAAAACTCCCTTCCTGTTAACTCAGTGTCTGCTGTGTGAAGCTGGTTTAGCAACTCAGAGAGTAAAAATACACATTATCAAAAACCCCATCCCCTCACTGAACTTTCTGAATAAAACTCATAAAGGATTCAGAGTACTATGACCTCAGAAGATCGAGCTGTACTTTACTGGAAAAAAGGATGCATGACATCCTGGTGATGCTGTCTGAACAGTAGGAGCTGTTCTTCCTCTCTTACTCACAGGATGTTTGAGCCAGCAGTCCTTCATGACTGGACGCATCTTCTTGTGCACGACCACATCCTGCAGATCCTCCAGGGAGGGATGCTGGCCTATTTCCTCCTCGAACGGCAGCATGTACTCGCCAACTGTACCTGCAGAGGGGAGGTGAGGTAACAGGATGGAGAGAGTTACACAGAGATCAAGTCAAGGAAATGGTGCAGTGTTTGGAAAATCCACAACTCCTCCCTCCATCCAAAGACTGACTGCCCACTCTAAACCTTTAACCTGGATCAGATGACTTCCCCCCCCCAGACCTAAACAGAACCTAATCCTGAGTTTATTAGACCGGCCTGCACACTCACCGTCTGTCTCTGTGCAGCGGGACACCAGCTCCCACAGCACAAGGCCCATAGCGTACATGTCTATCCTCAGGAAGGAGTCTCTCTGGAAGTTGATGGCTCCTTCCAGCACCTCTGGAGCCATGTAGCGCCTCGTACCCACCTGGCAAGACAGGGAATCAAGCAGACGTCGGCATGAGCATGAATGGTAAATGATAACAGATTTATACACTCATGACCACTTCATTAGATACACCTATTCAACTGCTCGTTAACGCTAATATATAATCAGCCAATCACATGGCAGAAACTCAGTGCAGTAAGGGAAGGTTAACATGATAAAAACTGCTGATCTACTGGGATTTAGGGATTGTATGTTAGGTCAGTGCACAGGGTGAAAATGTTGATGTAAGAGGTCAGAGGAGAATAGCCAGACTGGTTCAAGCTGATAGAAAGGAAACACTAACTAAAAAAAACTTAAATTGATGAATGCAGAAGAGCACCTCTGAATGCACAACACTTCAAACTCTGAAGCAGATGGACTACACCAGGTGCTGCCCCTGTTAGCTGAGAACAGGAAATGCTACAATATTTGAACAATAGCAAATTGAAAAAAATGCAGCCTGGTCTGATGAGTCCTGATTTCTGCTGAAATAAGGTAGGTAGGGTCAGAATTTGGTGTGAACAACATGAAAGCGTGGATCCATCCTGCCTCGTATCAACGGTTCAGCCTGTTGGACTACTTCCACCTGGCTAACACGCCATGAAAAAAAGCTCAAATCATCTCACACTGGCTTCTTAAACATATACACAAGCTCACTGTACTCAAATAGCCTCCACAGTCTACAGATCTCAATCCAATAGAGCACTGTTAGGATGTGGAAGAGCTGGTGATTCGCTTTATGGACGCGCAGCCGACAAATCTACTCAATCTGTGTGATGCTATCATGTCAATATGGACCAAAATTTAAGAGGAATGTTTCCAGCACATCTTGAACCTATGCAAGAATAATTATGGCAGACCTGAAGATAAAAAGGGATCCAACCCAGTCCTAGAAAAGTGCACCAATTACAGTTTTAAAATGATTTGGTAACAGCAGGAATTTGAGGTCCCACATGCTGCCATGCTCACTGGTATATTTACAGCAGAAAACTGCAAAATAAAAAATACTTAACATACCACACCATGAGCCTGTTCAATGAGTCTTAAAGGATGCTTTGGTACCAACCAGTCTTGATTTATTATTGAATGAAATGAATCCACTTAAAGCAGCAAACTCAAAACTTCTTAAAGTTACTCTGCAGCCAGAAGTCAACATTTCTGCAGTATCTTCATGATGAGCTAAAAACACTACCTCTCCCTTACAATCAAATTCAGTTATTTAGACTTTCACTTACACACATTACCTACTCACAGACATTTCTTATTGTCAAAAAATACTAAATAGGATCCAGCTGATATTTGGTTTTATGTGCACATTTACCTACTTACTTACTTACATTTGCATTCTTGTATTTGTAAACTGGTTTTTTTTCTACCTCAGTTTTGACATAAACTTTAATATCTTGAGTACTTTGTGTAGAATGTTTACATTAAGTTGATCTCACTTTCCCACTAATAATGTCTCTGAGTCGCTGCTGTAGATGGCCTGCTGCTATGGATGTTCCAGAATCCAGCGGCTACAACTACTACTATCCGTCTCACCACTATCATCTCTCTCTCTTATTCTCCTCTATCCCTCTTTCCAAGCTAAACTCTGTCGAGGCAGACGCCTGTCTAACATGAGTCTGGTTCTGCTCGAGGTTTCTGCCTGTTAAAAGAAGTTTGTCCTTGCCGTTCTAACTTGCTAAATGCTGCAAGGTGCTCTGCTCATGGTGGATTAAGATGAGATCAGACTGAGTCCTGTCTTTAAGAGGGGACTGGATCTTACCCTGTCTTGATGTTGGGTCTCTGTTAATAATATACATAGAGTACGGTATAGACCTGTTTGTTAAGAGTCTTCAGATAACAGTTGTTGTGATTTGGGGCTATATAAATAAAGATTGATTGATGTACAGACATTTGAGACATAAATCTGAATAATCATTAGGTGCGTTAAGTTTACGACACAATAACTGACTTTATGAATATTGAGCACAAACTTAATATTTGCTGCAGAAGCCTGTTCATGCAAAGCCATGAGAGCAGATGAAAACTTTTCAGAGAAAGAAAAAAGTAGAAAGTTACTCAGACTTGTGTCAATGAGCCAATACAGAGACGAAGGCTTGTACTGAAGTGAGCCCATACCTGTCCATGAGTGTCTCCTGGAGGTTTTCCTGGTTCAAATCGTACAGCGAGCCCAAAGTCTCCAATGATTGCAGTCAAATCATCGCGTAGCATCACATTCTTACTCTTGAAGTCCCTGCAGAAATCATTTAAAAGGGGAAGATGTCATTTTAAAAATAGAAGAACTTAAATCAAGCACAAACAGAGGAGGGAAATAACAATCAAAGACTCTGTGTTGAAGATAATCTGGTTTTTAAGTGTGTGGAAGTTGTCCACAGGTGTCCTACCTGTGTGCAATGGTGGGTTTGGGTCCCTCTCCCTTGTAGCTGGGAATGTCCTCATGGAGGTAGGCCAGGCCGCGGGACATGGTCTCTGCCATGTGACACAGCTCACTCCAGGACACAGTGTTACCCTTCAGATGGTCCGTCAATGAGCCCTGCATGAACACACACACACACACACACACACACACACACACACACACACACACACACACACACACACACACACACACACACACACACACACACACACACACACACACACACACACACACACACACACACACACACACACACACACACACACACACACACACAGAGAGAAGACACAGGAGACATGATGAATAAGTGCTTATGAATCTCTGCTGTGCGTCACACGACCATGGCTCTGGAACAGATTGTTTGTGGATCCACTTCATCTGCCGGCTTAATAATGTCGTCTGTAAGAATTATTAAAATAGTCTAAATTCACGAGACAAAGCTTCAAACGTCATCAGAAGCACAGACAAAGATGGAAAAAGATTCAAGCAAACAGATGACACATGCACCAATGGCACAGAGACAATAAGTGGAACTAAATATGTTTGTGCACTGCCGTGATAGAGGGTGCTACAAGGACGAGCTTGAAAGTCATTACACCAATAATGTGATGCTACATTTGTGGTTCTGGTAATTACGCTTTAATCCTGTTATGATATATTAATAGCTTTTGTTGAGAGGACCAATGAACAGGATGTTCTGAGAGCCTGGAGGTGTTTAATCACAAACTATTATTTCAGGAACACTTGCTGCTGTTTTTGACATAATTGCCTGCATTATTCATACGCTATATGCTTTAAAGAAGAGTATTAATCCAAGAAACAGAACCCTATCACTTTAAGGTATAGTGCAGGGTGCTGTAGATGTGCCATAAGTAATAAGATCCACTTTAATAAAAGCTGTGATGCTCTTTTGTTGAGGTAAATAAAAAGCCTCTGCCAATATTGGAAAATTTGCAGCAGTTCTAGTAAACACACGCCCTATACCTCACTGTGGATTTTCCTGTATATGGGTTTCTATATACGGGGAGATGTGCACTCCACTCACCCTCTCATGAAACTCTGTGATCAGCCACAGCTCTGTTTCCAGGTTGGATCCATGTTTTTCTGCAGCGATGTAACGCAGGAGGTTTTCATGTCGCATCCCTGGAGTGATGAAAATGTCCCGCTCGTTCTGCCACGACTGCTTATCCTGGACCAACACAAGAGAGAGAGAGGAGCGTGAGACATCAGACAAAAACAGGCAGCACTGTCCATGTAATAAAGATAAAGTCTATTTTCATTCTTTCAACAGAGTCTTGAGTTTGATTAATTGGAGGTCAAAGGGAAGTAAAGTGACTGACACAGTGTCTTGTAACCATAGTAACTCTCACTTAGACCTGCATGTGATGAAACTTCGCACTGATGCTGATCACTCAGGAAATAAACATCAGCATACAAAGGAAAAAGCTATAACCTCCTGATATCTGTATTTACATAGAGCTTCATCCATTCATCCACCGGGACCTCGATGACCCTCGCTATGAAGGACAACTTAAACAAAGCGCTCATGCAAACCGGATCATACAGCATGAGCTGTGCTGTTAGCTGGTGGCCAACGATGGATCGTATTTTGAAGTTGATGCACAACACGCAAAAAATCATGAGTTTGAGCTCAAACTAAACACAAACTTCCAAATGCATACTCGTAAATAAAAGTATCATCACACATTTTATGCTGCAGATGTTCTGATATTCTCATTCTTTCACTCAGCAGCTTATAACCCTCTTTCTTTAAAATGTGCTTCTACCAATGTCAGTGGTTCAAGTGAGTGACTTCAACGGGTCGGAAAATCCAGTGTTCTGGATAATCTGGATAAATCCAGAAGAATAACATCCTTTCAATGAAAACATCTGTGACATTTCTCAAACGATGACACCACTCTTCTTACAGAGAGCAGTTCAACACAGTTTGTTCCTCTAGTACATGAAATCTAATTTCTCTTGTGGATCTTAAAGTGTCTGATTTTTCAAAATAAAATCTACCCTGTGTTCTTAGAAGATGAAGAAGTAAGTTTAACAAACTGAACCAATCTTAAAAGAAATTTCTAACACCCTGAAAGACTTGACTCAGGATGAAAAACACACTCCGCACAAAACGTTTTCAACCTCGTGTCTAAGTCAAACATTTTGTTTGACTCACCTGCTTTTTTTCAAAATTCAACAGCCTGACCCACACTTACAAAAAAGAATTGTATTCTCTAAATGCTGATTTTCTTCTTGTAGCATTTTTAGATGAATTAACATAACTACATGTTGATTTGCTTATTGAAAAATAGGAAGGACAAAAGGCAGTTATAATTCCCGATCAGGCAACATAGCTCATAATTGACAGCTAGCTCTGGTATTGTTATTTAAAACCATACAATGGACATAATATAATTTAATCTACATGGAAAATGATGCAAATATTTAAAAAACATAAATCTGACGTTCAAACAGAGGCTCAGAGTGGAAATTTAGCAAAACAGCATGCAGTGAGCTCAATATAAAGCACAAATGCCTTGGTATTGATTTTCTTTGTTTACCTGAATGGGGAAAATCTTCACTGCCACATATTCGCTCATCAGCTGGGCCTTCCAAACACAACCAAAGCGCCCCCTAGCTTTGATTTCCAGCAGCTGCAGAGGTTTGAGACCCACCAAGGGGGATGGAGGAGCTGGCCCAGGGTCCTAAAGAACAAATGAGGAGAACCAGTTAGGTTGGGATAAGAGAAATGGATCCTCGTCAGTCCCTTCACACAGAAAGTCCAGCTGTAAGAACAGAAAAGCTGCAGAGACAGAGTCCTCTCTGGGATTTAAAGTGCTTTGAAATGAGTCGATGAGGTTCATTCTCTCACCTCGCTCAGGTCTACGTGGCCGTACGGAGGTTTGCGGTGGCGGTACATCCACAAGGCCAAAACGAGGGCCAGGGACAGCACGCAGAGAGGCAGCAGCGAGTACACCAGCACGTTGAGCAGGGACGGCACTCGAGGTGGAGGCCGGATTTTCACTGACGAGGAGAAACAGAATAATTACAGAACATCTGCGTTATGACATGCTGAGTATCTGCAGAGAAAGAAGCGTCCCTCACAGACCAGACGACTGGATGTTAAAAGAGAAGGGCAACATTTTATCTTCATTACCCAACCTTGATCCATTCTAAATGAGCCCATAAAAAAGCATGAAACAGGCGAGTGATAACATATTTAATACCTTCTTCTACCACAACGCATCCGTGTTTAATCATAATGTATATGCATGGTGTTTTTATACGATGAGGTGCGAGGCTAAGCTGCTCTTGCCCGCGGGGAAAAGCAGAGACCTATTTCTGTGCCTGTGCTGTACTGTACGTGGGATGCTTTCGCGGCTCACCTCGGTTGCCACTGCCAATCATGTCAGGAAGGTGGGTGAATCGTTCATTGCAGTAGTTGCCCTCGCAGCAGCAGAAGAAGACCTGAGGGTTTTCCTCCATGGAGACGCACTCTTGCCTAAAAACGGAAGATGACACACCTACGTTACTGCTTTGGTAAACAAATGTCTGGAGCAGAGACAAGTCAACGTGAAGTACAGTAAAAGTAACACAGGGGTTGAGGATCTAGACTTGAACTCAAATAACTAAGTAGTTGATAGTCTGCCTCTTGTTTTTGTTTCACTTTCTTCCTCTGCTGTACGTAAACTCAACAGAGAGAGTCTTGTTTGCTCTAATTTATTGTCCAGCCTATGCACTCTTTGGTTTGAGATACTTTTAAGATGTTATAGACTACATTTCATCATGTCCTCAAATGAACAAACTCAGTTTTATTGGGAGTACTGTCCTGTTCAATTATTAATCATTAAGACATATTTAGCCTCTGTTCCAAATTCAGAGGAATCGTGGGATTTCTTACTCTTTAATTCCTTTAGAAACATCAAACAACTGCTCTTTAAATGCTCTTATTATTTTTCTGGCTCTCTTAAAACTACCATCCTTTCTATCGCTCCTCATCATCCTCGTCTTTAAACTGGCCATTTTTTTTATCTGTCTTTTCTGATTCTGATTAGAGCCGAAAGCACTCTAGGCCAGAGCTCTTTCTCCTGAAACTGTCAACGAAATTTGCACCTGCGTCTGAACCTGCAATTTGTGCACATCCAATTTCAACAGAGACCCTGCTCCTGCTTTAATGCGGCCCATGCTGATTAAATTAAACGTGCCACCAGGTCAGCCATAATTGCAGTCTTTATCTTTACACTCTCTGAAACTGCAGGTTAATGTGAATTATAGTCATTTAGTGGCAATTATTAAACATTTAGTAACACTTGAAAGTTGTGATTGTGGCTCACAGCTCGGAGTTGATAAAGGTTGAAAGGCTCCTCTCTGTTGAAACAGCCTCTGTGTACAGCTGTATCTCTTTAACATCGTGAGGCCGTGGACTCGTTTCCGAGCTCTGTGCTCACCGTGAACTTGATTCTTTTATTAGACGGGCTGAGTTAATTTGTTTTGCTGACCGTACAGTTTGTGTTCAAGACCATGTTTAATAATTCACAGTCTGTACACTGTGTTGTATGGATGCTTTTATGAGGGGATGCAGAAAAGGAGGCATCCCCAGATCGGCTTCTACTTTCAATTTGCTTTTATACATTGTTGTCTGGATCATTATGGAGCAACAATAAATCAAAAGAAAGATCGTAAATCAAGAAGTATCCTGAAAGATAATAGAGTGGAAGCTCTGCGGGGTCTTTGTAGAGATCACAAAAGACTATTTTAAATAATCCATTAGCCGTCTGAGCGACTTCACCAGAAGAGAGGGTTTCAGATTTTCTGCTGTCTGCTTCTTTAAAACCTTTTTTCTGCTTTCTCTGTTAATTAGTATCTTATATATTAAAGATGTTTGACAGTAATCCGACTAAGTGTAAGCACCATTTTCATATCCTATAGCTGAACCTCTAATCATCCCTAAGAAAAGAGAAGCCGGCTCTATTATAAACTCACACCTATAGATCCTGTTTCTCACACAGGACTGCATACTGGGTTGGTAGCTCAGATGTTGTTGTTTTGTGACATCAGGCAGTATAAATGCAGACATAAAGCAGACCTCACATAATGCTGTAATAACCTTCATGTCTTCTTTGATGTTGTGTTTTATTTTATTAGGTAAGACTCTGTAATCAGGGACTTCAGAGCGTCATAACGGTGGAGACATGCAGACATGTTTTGAGTTTTAAAGACTGTGGGTGATCTCCAGCATCACGGACACCCTGTGTGGGGTCTCTGGGGCCACTTAGTGCTGAGACTGACGCAGACGGAGCAAACTGGGAGCCCAAATCCTCCAGAAAATGTTCTAGGCTGGGTTGTTACACCAAATCCATTTCAATCAGGGGAGGACCAGTGAGTGAATCTGCGGCTGTTAGGATGGTGAGACTTCATGGCTAAATTATTATCAGAAATCACCCAATTTAAGGATATTTCAATATTTTTATTTTCTTATTTTTGCCTAATTTCTTAATTTTGTATTAATTGTTTTCATAGATTTGAAAATATCTATGAATGCTATCATGTTATGCCTTTTCCATCTGTTATTTATCTCAATCATTTGTTATGAACTCTGATTTGACTTGCCAGGGACTATGGATGAAAATATCGCTAACTCTGGCATATTTACATGGATGCTTCGCTGAAATGTTCATTAATATGCACTGTCCTTTTAAATAAATACTTTTTTTTTTCAAATCACTGATTTGCTGAATGTAATTTATATTAGCACTGTTAATGTTGTGTTTCTCTTTTTAACTTCTCCTCAAGATGAGAACATGAATATCCAGACAGATTTTACTATTCTATAAAAACATGTGTGTTGTTTATTGTTGTCTTCTTGTCCTTTTTACCTAGTGAAGCACTTTGGCTAACCTTGGTTGTTGTTGTTGTTAAATATGCTATATAAATAAAGTTGACTTGACTGTAACAAACTTTGAATGGTGATATGTATAAATGGTGTTTTATAAATAAACTTGCCTTGCCTGGTTTGGATGTTTTAAGGGCAGCTACTGATCTGTTCGTCTATTCAACAACATGAGATCTCTAAATTGATTGTGTACCCCAGGCCTAAAACAAATCCATCCTTTTACAGCCGTATAAAACCTCAGAGGATCTTTCGTCTGAAGGGCTGAATCCGGAAAATGTTCCTCCATGTTTACTTGATAAGTTATCAAGTGACTGATCGCCAATAGTGTTGTTTTTCTGATTTCCTATCATCTAATCGATGGGTTTTAAGTGGATTTCTGTGAGTTGTTATGCCTGCCTCTGAGACCGCCCCAGGTCACACACATTAAGACGTACTGTACTAGATGTGGGCACTGAGGCAGATACTCCTGCTGTAGTCGCTGACACTCACTCTGGGTACGAGCCAGACACCTGAAATATAAATGCTAAAGCTTGGCGGCTGTGACCTCGCTCGCTGACCCCGACCTGTCATAGCAGTTGAAGTCGTCCAGCCAGCAGCCTTTCTTCACCAGCTTGATGGTCCCTGAGGAGTTGAGCCAGGAGGCATAACAGTGCAGTCGCTTGTCCTTCTCCCCCTCGCAGCGCTCGAAGCCGCTCTGGTTGGTCCTCTCCGTACGCCAGTTATCATTGTAGTACACACACTCCCGGGTCTCTGCTTCGCCCAGGCTGTACCCTAAACATGGACAGAAGGCCTCAGTCAGCTCACATCGTAATGAATTGAATCTCGACGTTGGAAGGAAGCACAGACATATGGCGCAGGATCCGCTCTGTGCCACGCAGAAGAGACATCTCTGAGCAGAGCCTCTATCATCTCTCTGGCACATGGCCAAGTTTGGGAGCCCTCTGTAGTAAAGAGGGAGCTCCTCTGGGCTAAGACAGTGTTGCTGAATAGTAGTTCAACATAATCCCATTCACTATAACATCTTTTCAGTGACAAAAGGAGGGAAATGACAGAATTTAATTAGCTATAGTAAAACAATAGTATGCCCTACTGTGGTGCAGAAACACCACACATCGGGATGCCACTTCTTTAGATAAGGAGTCTTGTATCCTGCTGAAAGTGTGACACATCTGGAGAGACAGATAAGACCTCCTTCTTTCAGGGCTTTTACTGTCATTTAGCAGGAAATAGTCCCCTACATCCAAGATGATATGTGACAATAGCTGTCAGTCTCCTGCTGTTGCACAACTCCCCACTGAAAATGTTTTTATCTCTATGGATTGACTGTTTGACACATGTCTTTAGCCACACATGTAAGATGTGTTTTGGTGAATAAAAAGAGGAGAAACAGTGCCGTGCATGTCATTCACAGCACAGCTTGGACATTCATCTTTGTTCACAGAAAAAATAGTGCGTGTCTCTTTAAATCCCTGCCTATAGGAGAGCTGCCCATCCCCCAGCGTTACCCCCACCGACCCATTACACACACTCAGGCACGCATCCACTTACACATACATGCATTTAGTTGTGCAGCAGCTTACAAAGGGAGGTTTCACTATAGCATACAGGGATGCATGCGAGCACCAAACATTGTGCTCGTTATTTAGGATGAGAGGTGGTCAGGACAACACATGCGTACACACAAACACACACACACACACACAGCAGAGATCCTCAATGCTCCATTGAGCCGAGATGGCATTTCTGATATCTGTGGTCACATGATCAGAGAGGACTTTTACTACAAGATCATTTCCCCAACCCCCTCCCTCTGTCACTAACCGAGGCTTACACCACAACAACACGAATTCTGGAGAAGCAGCTTACTATACACTCTAATCTATAAAGCATAAAGGCATTAACGCTGTTTGACGCACAAGAGACAGCTCTGCCTCAATGAAAATGTTATCACAATCAGAGGAAACAGCCAGAAAACGTTTCAGAAAGTGGGTGTTATTGTTTCCAGGATCACTATTTGGTGGTGGTGTGGGCTGACGGCAGATGGGTGGAGGTAAACACCTTTTGAGCAAATAGTAGAACATCCCATTTGAGTTGCAAACAAAAGAAAAACATGCCTCATGCTCAATTTCACGTGGTACAAATTCACAGTGTGTGAGAGTTTGTGTGGAAACGGATCTGTGTAACAGTAACCTCAATCCAGGGTAAAGACCTGGCTTCAAGCTAACAGCTGCTGTCTCTTCATATCAAATTGATTTATGACAAGAGAGAGAGGGGATAAAGTGTGTTTTCAAAGCTTCTTGTTCGAGCAGTGACCACAAACACGACCTGAGATGTACAATATAAGGTTTCAGGATGTTGATGCAGCTGCTGCCTTCTATTCCTGCCGCTGTTAAAGAAAGGCGACAGTGAACGCAACAGTCTGAAATGTGGATATATTTCCGTGACATTTGTAGCGTTAAACACTGAATTTGATACAATGTGTGTTGTTTTCTAGACATGAAAGTGGCAGGTATTGCTGGAATAAGTCTCCTGTGTTGGAATAGACGTGTTACAGGGGCAAGCAGAGAAAAGGCGATTATGTGTTGGGAGAATAAAATCCCTACAGCTGAACGACGGGATCTGATGCCAACAAAGTTTCATCAGCCAACAATTGTAAACTCGTTCGCGGGTCGAAATTTCAAACACACTCTCTCTCTCTCTCTCACACACACACACACACACACATTCAGAAATGCTCCTGCCTCGGTACAAAAAACTGTTGCAAAATCCAACAATAGCCCGCTTACCTGCGCATAAAGTTCCCAGAAGAAGTGAACAAGTCAGCCATGAAAAAGACATGTTCCGTTTTAAATACAGGACAGAGATTTCCCCCACTTTCCGTCGCGAACATTAAAACTCAGGTTGTCCAAAACATCAGTCCGGGATCAAAACGACCACAGGCCTCCGGTCCCCCGGCAGCCTAACCACCTCCACCACCACCAGCAGCAGCAGCAGCAGTAGCTCCACCACAGCGCGTGTCAATAGCCGCGTCGCTGCAACAATGTTGCAAGAAAGATAGGAGCGATTAATTGACTGCCAGACTCTCAGTCCAGGACAAGGTGCGGCATATCGCGTCCGAAGTGAATCCAGAAACCGAATGGGACGCCGCGAAACCACCGTAGACGAAACCTCGGCGCTCTTTTTGAGGTTATTCAGTTGGATAGTAGCACCGCTGCATCGGGAGGTCGGTCGGGGTTTACATGCATGTTACTGATCTGTGTCCAAAATGGCTTCTAAATGGGGAATGGGCTGCAAACAGGGAAACCCGGATGTGTAAACACAAAGAGGGGAATTCAGGCAGCCAGCGAGTGACCTTAACACGACACCGTAGATACACGCCTGAAATGACTTTATATATTACCTCGCATCGAAAAACACCACGTCTAGTTTCCTCTAAGCAGACAACGGGAGGAATGTAAAGCTTTAAAGAAAGATAGGTTCACCACGTTGGTTTTTTGTCCCCGTGCCAGCAAATACTACACTTGCACTTTCTGTGGTCAGAGTTGGTATTTTATTGTCTACTTTTCGGTTTTGGTTATCTACCCTCGGGTTAAATTAAGATTTCCGGACACTGAGAACTAATATCACTGCTGACACACAGAAAATAGTACATTTTATTTCTTACTATAAGGAAAATAAAGCGAGTCACTTAATATACAAGGGAAATTATTTTAGCTGAGAGTGAAGGCACGGAGGTAATGGAGGGATTCTCACACAGCCTTTATTTTCATTTTTAAAGAGTATACCATACACATTTATTAACCTTTACAAATTCAGTTTAAGAATAATAAAGCTCACACGACATATTTCCTATAAATCAGCTTTTTGTGTGATACATATCTTTCACAGTCCCACAATAGTAAGACGATTTCCGATATTTTTCTATCTCAGTGATCTTTTATACATAAGTGTGAGTGCTAAAAATAGCTGACCTAATTTGCAGTATCAGGATACAATAAATGCTATTTAAAATGTATTCCCTCCAATTACTCACTTCACCACCAGACAGTGTTAAATATAAAATGTATCAGTCAAAGAAAAACCAAAATAGAGATAAAGCCATAGCTTACAGTGAATCACTGAGTGGTTTTATTATTATCACAAAAAAGGAAGTGTGACAATTATCTTCTTAGGGACTGACGCACGATATTGTTCTAAAGTACTTGATAAGTGCCAAATAATCTGAGACATTATATATTTTATAAAAAGAGGTGTTTGTGTCTGCTCTCTGTGTCATCAAGGCTTCCACCCAACATTCACATGTAGACGTTTTTCCATTACAAAGTTAAAGTTCAAGTCACTTTTCTCTGACTAATTTGGCATACTTCTCTTTTGTTTTCTACCCACTTAAGAAACGTCTCCCCCCCCATTAGACCAAGTAATCAAGGTTTGTTTATCAAATTAAATGTCTATGAAACGACTCGATGCCTATAACAATGACACAACTTGAATGGCATGCACTCAGCTTTAAAGACACTTTTTCAAAACTTAAGTCCTTTGTGTAGAAAAATAAATCCCATCCTCATAGAAAACCAACAATGTCATTGTGAGGATGCTATTATCCCTCACAGATGTCTCTCTTTCTTTCTCATCTTTGACATCCAGACTAATGGCATGTTGGTGACACCCGGCCAATTCAAGCTGCAAATGAGCCAGCAATACGGTTAGCTACAGGTAATCGGCCTTAAACCAGTGCCGTGGAGTGTAACCCAAGACATAGCATTTCCTCATTAAGCTGTCCTATATTGACCCATGGAACTCAATAGAGGCCGTGAGCGAAACCTGGTAAAGATAGATGATCTGTTGTCATGACAGTTGGAAGAGAAAGCACATGAACGCTCATTAAAGGTTTGAGAAAGATGCAACCATGTTGTGACCTTGTGAAAGAATGAGAGCAGGGGGGCGGGGGATGATGCAGTGGTGCACAAAAAAGAAAACTATGAGCCAATAGAATTATATAAGACTGTTAGATAAAAAATAAGCAACACTGAAGTTAATTAGACTGCTTTGTACGAATCATAAAGACATGACGGGTGCATCATGATATTGTGAAAAACTTGAAAACAACATTAAAAACACATTCAAGATGAGTGATTCTGTTCTCTTGTTTCCAATCAATCAATAAATCAACAGATATCCAACAATGAGAAAGCATCTGTTAGGTAGAAGCCTTCAGCAGAACTACTGTACTCACTTGTGGACAGCCATCTGCGTCAACCACATTCTTCCCACTGATTTTTCATCATCCATTTTCTTTTCAGATGCTAATTATTAAAAGTACCTGGTGTGATGCAGGGTTGTAACATTCGTGGAAGTCATCTCTACTACAAAAACAGAAGTCAGCCTGCCTGCCTCGGTCGTTGTGTCACAGCAAAACGGTTAATGAGAGAATATGGTGGGAGATAATTAGTTTATTAGAAAATATGAAGATGCTTTAGTAACCTTTGTACCTCTGAATAAAAGCAACAACTAATTATTTCATGGAAAATGAAACACTTGACCATGTATGTTGGTCCTCAGAGCTGATACTGCTCCGAAGAGGAAGTTAGGTCTGCACATACAAAACAAGACCTTGTGGGAGAGAAGAGGAGTAACAAAAAAACAGATGCACACTCAGCAACAACAAGAAACAGAACTGCAGATGATATAAACCTATAGAAGGACTATTATCAGCTATTAATCATGATAATATAAGTGTTAATGATGATATGTGTAGCAGTTGGAGTCAAACTGGTTTAATATATGCAATAGAAACTATAACAATGATAGAATAAGTATGTCTTATTAGATCATGATAGCTGTGGTTGGACTTGAGCAGGTTCACAGCCTCACACGCAGCAATATTGTACAAAATAAATTATTTTTTATGTGTTTGTTTCATTGTTGTAGGAGGTCCCTGTCAAAATAACTCTGAAAACCATTAGGTGAGCGTCACGACTTCACAACAAAATAGATAAATGACACTAGGTGGTAGCAGAGCTCCCCAGGGCAGGTGGAGCTACTGCCTCAACCTGTGCAATATCTCTCTTTCACTCCTGATTTATTCACTGTATATATGGAGAGGACACACAGGATCTATTGTTCGCTGCTGGCTGCCAAACATGCACTCATATGTGGTAATGTGTTTGCTTAAAAGCTGCTTCTTTTTATGTCTTTACTGGTTGAATTAGATCATTATTTTGAGTATATGTTTAATTATTTAAACAATTTATTGTCCTTCAAGGATAAATAAAATGCTAATCCATTTGCAGTTAATACGTGTTAAGGAGTATACAGAAGATCTTGTGTAACAGATCCTTTAGTATGAAGAAGGGGGAAACGCTTAAAGGTTTTAGCATTTAAGGCATATAGTAGAAAGCAATTACCTGAATCATAGCTGGCAGCATTTCTTTCAACGAAAAGTGATGGTTAATCTAAGAGTTTCACACTGAGTGAGCATGAAAGCAGGAAGAAATGGAAAGATTAAAGGTACTTTGGATTCACTACTTTATTTCAGCCTTTGAATAATTCAGCATACAAAAATAAAACAACAAGCAATGTCAAACATTTTCTTCATCCTTTATTATTTTACACACCCACAAAGTGAGCATGAGATTATTTGACAGTATGTTGTGTTTTCCCTCGGTGGATGATCTCATCCCTGCAGTAACGTTGCCACAGACTGAGAGCTGCTTTAGAAGTAGTTTGCCACCCTGCGGACAGACTGGATGTTGGGGTTCTCCGCCTGCCACTCTGTGTGGGAGGGGTAGTTTCCTCTCTCTACAATGTACATGCGCCCACGGTAGTTTGGCTCCTCATGCAACACCCAGCTGTTGGAGGAAGTAAAAATAAAAAAATATATGAAATGTTCAAAATGCAATTTCTAGTAAGGTCAGGTGATGGAGGGTAAAGTTTATGATATCTTTCAGAAAGTCTTCAGATTTTGCTACAGTTGGCATGTGTCTTGAATTCATGTTTGTAGTAGAAGTTTTAATGTTTTTTTATTTGTTTGTGTTGCAAAAATAAACCCATTTAAAGCTGCTGTGAGGAACTTTTGACTTGTGTCGACTTTGGCGCCCCCTGTGGTCAAAGTGTTACATCGCTGATTTTGTTCTATAGATGTGTAAATCAGGTTAAATCAAAAATAATAATAATAGTGATCAAAACTAAAAACTCATTCCATTTTTTAACACTCCAATTTACTCCTTATTTTGTATATATACTGTCCAAAATGTTAAAAAGTGGACTCTGTCTTCAGCCTATTATAAAACATCTACCCTCTGACTGACACTGACCCTGTGGCAGGGGTTACAAGCATTTAAAACAAACATTAAAACAATTATGAATCTTGTTGCAGATGGTCTCATTTGCTTTTATGGGTCACAATGAGACATCAGTTTTAATTTTAGTCCATTTTATATCTAGCTATAAGCTCCTCACTGGAGCTTTAAAGTTTCACGAAAAAAACGTAAATATGTCATAGTAAACTTTATCTCCTATACTTCCTCTAGGCTAAGAAAATAGTTCCTGTTAAGGTTTAGAGGGTGTGTTTCATCATGTTTCAAAAAAAGCTAGAATACTATTTTTGGAAAGAGATGCTGCGATATTAATGCTGTTATAATTAACTTTTATACAGTTGCCAGTGTGATGGTATAAGGATCTTATGTCTACTCTTAGCTATGAATGACTAAATAAATAAATAGGATGAATGGATCAATAAAGTATATCTAATCTAATCTATGTTACCAGTATCAATTTGAAAAAAATATATTCATTAAACACAGTTACATATTGAAACATGTTCACAGCAGGTTACAGTGAATTAAATTCTAACTGTAGCTGTAGAGATACATACGCTCCGTCTCCATAAACCTTGATGGACTTGACGCAACTCTTGAGGCCTCGAGCCTGCAGGAAAGGACAGTCTTCGCACAGCTCCACGCACTGGCCAGTGAAGTTGTCTCCCTCGAACAGTTCCATCCTATACTGCTCTCCATGCTGAGGAGGATAATGACATGAAGGCTCTCACTGAGTCATAGCAACAAAAGGAACAAGGCCTCCATCTTTGTGTGACAGGTGCTGTTATGTGCACACGAACGCTTACACAAACACACCTATAGAAATCTAAAGGATAAACGCTGTGTGGAGGATGATCTGGTTGCCCACGGTCGGTGTCTCAAGTGCTCTAAATTAGTGCTTTTCTTTCAGCTGATGGTGTCAGTATGTGATGTGAAAACTTACATGATGCATATGTGTCCCTGTAAAGCAGAGTAATTATTCCTGCATCATTGAAAATACAATTAACATCATTCTGCCTTCCATTTTTCTGAAAAACAGATGTGCTTGAATGAGGCTGCACATATGCCAGGCTTTTTTTTTTTTTACTTAACAACCAAATATTTGTCTGTCCCTGGGGTTTTTCACACACACACTCATGCAAACACACACACTCCTACCATCCTGATTGGCTTGCAGGAGCCCATGTGATCGTTATGGGCATTCCAGCGCTGGAATTCGGGGTACTCTCCATGCTCCAGAATGTACTGCTGGCCCTTGAAGTCTGGATGGTCGTAGCAGATGAAGGCCCCGCTCTCCACGCGAACAGAGTTGACCCTGTTCATGAAGCCACGGTCCTGAAGGTTGTCGCAGTCACTGCAGATCTCCAGTTTCCTCCCAGTGAAACATTTTCCCTCATAAAGCACGATCTGAACGTCACCACAACAGAAAATCCTCAATCATTTCTCTCCCAACAAAAAAAACATGATGAGAAATTTGAGCATGAATTCACAAAAGTCTCCATTAGCCGTGTTAAGACTTAGCTGTAGTTGGATCTGCATTAATGTCTTTGTGACTGACATTTGTTTGTTTGTGTGGCTTTTTCAAACTCCCTTGTGTTGGTACTCACCTTTCCTGAACTCTGAGACATTTTTCCACTGTTTTCTCTTCCAAACTAGCCAGACAGTATAGGAGAGGGAAAATTTGGACACCCTGATATATATGAGCAACAGAGAGAGCGGTGTTATCGCGAGGTCGAGGCCACAAAAGCTCAACAATAGGGGGTTTAAACATTTTGCCACATGGACAGTTTCCCTTACACTGGCCAGTGCTGATATTGGAGTTTGGCTCTGGAGGGCGAAACAATACAAGAGATATTTTGCTTTGATTGGGCTTTGGGAGTGATGTTGCATGGGTTTGGAGTTGTAGAGTAGTAGTTGGGGTCTTGCCAGATGAGAGGGAAACAAACAAGAAGGGGAAATTTAAAGCAATGGCACAGTGCAAACAAGAAATCTGTTGTCTGAGAAGCTGAATAAGTAACTGAGAAAATGTAGACCCAATGAGGTATGGTGCCGGTAAATTTTGAAGCTACTAAATCCATCAGTTGCCATACTCAAAGGCAGATTTTGTTGTTGTTTCTGGGCTGATCCTGACTCAATGTATGGATCTTTTAGACCTTGACTTTTGAACATAAGTGCCTAAACTTCAGGCCCTGTTTACACATGGTTTTAACATGTGTCCTGTGTGATCCAATCACAAAGGAACAACATAAAGTACATGTGAAAATCACTCAGAACCAAGCGGCCACCTTTGATAAATGAAGTCAATGTGGAAGCGCACAAAACTGCCTGGTGGGTCCACTTCAGGCTGACTCTAAAAACCAAGAAAACACCATTTAGAGTCAATATTAAAATTTCCACAGTCTGGTGCAAAGTATGGTTTAGTTTTAGTACCTGATTTCTTCATTTCCATCAAGGGTTGAATTTTTTTATAGCTCATCTGTTTTGTTTATATTAAGACTAATATTTACACATAATTGTGTATAATTAGGGACGTGGCTAAACTGATCACCAGGTGGGTGTGTTGTGGCTGTTTGTCAGGCTGCAAGGCTATGGCCTCAACTCTTTGTAGGTTTCTAGATTAGCCTGAAGTTAATTTTATTCAGCATGTTTAATAAGACATCCATCATCGCCAAAACCAATGTGTGACATCACTGGGACCACGCCCGTCACTGATACAGTCTGTGCTCAGGTCACATTTAGGGTGTGCTGGGATGTGATTAAATGTAGTTTGAGTTGTGTACTTTGCAGTGTGTACTCAAATATGTTTCTTAACTACAATGGAGGAAAACCTATTCTCCATATTTAAGACCATTTCAGAATCCTTTGGCAAGTGCCTGATGAAGATATCGCTTCTGGGTGGACCAACTTTCAGGACTTAATGTGTAGCCAGCAGTTTGATACAAAGGACATCTAGCCAAGACTGGAAATGTTCCAGAATGACATTAGTTTGCTCCTCACATGGACAGTTTTTCTTGTGTTCAACCAATCCCCATTGAAACGATTGTGGAAGATACTTCTCAGACTACAAGCAGAAACCTTAGGCGCAAGCCTTCAAAAATAATACAAAGGTAATAAATACTCCCAATGTCAAGTTTCAAGTCCTCTGACTTAGTAATTTTCTGCTGCGTCTCCTAAAAGTCTTTTGGCTTTAATATTTACATGATTATACAGGACAAATTATACAGCATCCTGAATTCATTTGGATGCTGTCTGGATGCAGGTCAGATATGACCCATGTGCAGTATATCATAGTTTATAATAATACAGCGCAATGAGGACACACATTTCATAGGGTTAACTAATGTATAAAACATGGATCTGTCTTTCTTATTGTTTACAGAGACTTCTATCTGAAGTGGAGTCCATGATAAACTACATAACTATAGAGGCACATCTGGACTGATCCAAAGTTTTATATCACGTTGACACTTGTGACTATATTCATGTGCTGCTTTTCTCTGGCTCGTCTACATGAACACTTGTGATTTCTCTCTCCACTGTCAGTCTGTATCACAGATATTCATTAGCTGATGTTTTTGAGGCCACTAAAGGTGATTGAGGCTACCTTTTTATTAGAGATATGTGAAGTGGGGGAAATTGGATCTGATCACAAGTAGTGACTGGAGATGTGTGTAGAGACTCATGTTGATGCCAGTTGTGAACTCCAAGCTGTGAACCCATGAGCCAGTCACCCTAGATGCATACCAGGTATAAACAGGGCTTCAGTCGCAACTTGAAAAGACCATCAGACTTTAGGTTGGGCAGGTGGAGAAGGATAAACAGATCAAAAAAATCTGTTTTCACTGATGCTTTGACCTAAGCCCCTCTATCTTTGAATCTTTATCTACAGAAGCAGAGAAAAAAAAGACGCATTTTGAAAAGATTTATTGCACATGAGTGGAATTTTCAGAGATCAGAGGGGACATCAAGGTTTGGCATTCACACTAAAGCAGGAGTTCAAAGCGATTAAAAATCACATGGACTCTGCTCCTTATGCAAATAGATGTCAGTCCATTTATTCATCAGTTGGCCTTTCTCAGAGGCTCGAAAATTGGATGCTTTTTGAGAAAAGCATTAAGAGCTGTATTTTCAACCAGCTAGCCTTGTATTTGAGAGATTTCAGTATGCTGTAATGTGTTCTGAATTGGACCTCAAGAATGTATAATGGAGGTTATAATTTCCCTGCACTGAAGATAACACTTTGGTCTTCATGCTGCTTTTAAAAAATGATTCTATAGTGCTAGTTGATTCTTGTTTCTTCACCATATAAAAGAGGGAGTCAAAGGTAACACACACTTAGTATACAAAATCCACCTACAGTAAACATACTGTACCGTCTGTGCTCTTAAGATGAAAATCAAAAAGAAGTGTTTGAAAAAATGTTCCATAAATGATCCGCAGCAGTGGACAAAGGGAGAACAGCTCTTGCATAATGCAGGAATCTGAGCATTGGAAAAGTGTTGCCCCTGAACACAGTGTACCCAGGGTGAGTCGGCTACTGAGCATATTGACACAGCAGAGATACGGCACTTAATGGGACGTAACCATGACAGGACGAAGTATGAACAGGTATAAAAAAGAGGGGAGGTCGATAAAGACGTCTCAGTCACAGGCAGAAACAGAGGCGGACAAAACAGCAAGGTATGAGCAGACACAACAAAACTCTCATTTTGTGTATTTAATCAATTTTTTTCTTATTTTTATGCATAAATCAATATTTGCCTGACGTTTTGTGCCACATGTATTTGATGTCAAATGTCAACACAACTGTGCAGAGGTTTGCATGTATGTTAATATGTCTTCAAGTGCTCAGAATTTTTGTAATGACTCAAAATCAGTTCCTAGAAATAATATCTTACCCTTAGTGTCAGGAAAACTGAATTGCATTGATGTTCTGTCATCAATCTGGAGTGCTGGAGTACTGAGCGACTCCATCTCTATGTCATAGGTTGCACTATCAGACAGAACAATGAAGTTGTTGGTGTTGGCTCTAAGCGTGGCCCTGCTGTTTACAGCTGGTAAGTCTGTCACTGATTCTCCACAGAATACACACAACCTGTACTGCCGTGCATCAGGGATGTCTGCTGTCTCTTATAGCTTTATCGAACACAAACCCAGCAGACCTGCTGGGAGCTCAAAAGGCCAACACATTTTTATGAAGTGAAGACATTATGTAACATGCAATAGTGCGGAGGACAATATCATGCTTTGTGTACTATGTGGCTTCACTCACGCTTTAATCTGTAACTACAGATTTAGCGTATCAATACAAAATGTGTAGGCATGTCACAAACTGGGTTGTCAGAAGTGTTCTTGTTAGCTACAGCTGAAAAACTAACAACTGAAAAAACAGACTGGGGAAAATGTAAGGGACATTTGGCCATATTTAAAACCAGAGCAACATTACTGGTAACCCATGAGATCCCATTCCACCAAAGCATGTTACCTCTAACTGGCCTCTATTACTGTTTGATAGTGTCCACCTATGAAACAGGAAAGTTATGAACTACTGGCTAACTGTAATGTCACCTAGCTTACTGTCATTATAGTTAGCTGATGTCTTGTTAGCTAGCAATTACATGCCGTAGATACCAAGCGACAACCTCTGATGCTGAAGTGTGAAGCCAATGTGGCTAGCTATACTGACATTAAGCTAGGTAATGTCATGTTATCTGGAAATTGAATTGTAACATTAGCTTTTTTTGACTAAGGAAAAAGTTGTAAAGCTCATTTGTTTTGAAGATATAGAAGTTATGAGTTTTGCATAATTAAGGGCGTGGTTGACTTGACTGACAGGTGGGCAAACTTTAGCCTTTAGCTGGGATGCTAAAGACCCACCTTAGCTCCGCCTCTTTGCCTTTTGCTAGGTTGACCGAAAGTTAGGTTCAGTCAGCAGCCGCCATTGATTGGCTTCAAAACTCCTCTTTAGAAACCATTGGATGACATCTCTGAGACTACGCTCATGTTTTATACAGTCTCTGGTCGATACCAAATAAGTGAAAAGGTGCATCTAGTCAGAAAACAGATTTCTTACTTCTCATAGAAAACCTGACGCACAACCGAACGTCATTTGGCAATTGAGCTTTCCACCCTGAGCATGCTAGCTACACCAGACCACTGGGAAAAATCAGAGTAGACCGAAACAGATTTTAATCCAATGAGAGGTTAAGATAATCACTAAATGTTCTGATGCTGGTTTTGATTTCTAGGCAGCGCCCTGGACTGTCATCGCTGTGTCTCCAAAAAGGCTGGAGGGCCATGCGAGTTGACTGTGGAGACCTGTAACCCTGAAAAGGGCGCCTGTGCTGCTGCCAGGTTCCTCCGGGCACCATGTGAGTTTCTGAACACAGCAAGAGTATTTTCATTGAAAATTACTTTAAGTTAAAGCTCCTGTGAGAAATGTTTTGGTTTGTGTCGACATTGGCACCCCCTGTGAACAAAGCAGTACTCCTTACCTCTTTGTTGATTTTGTTCTGTGCTTCTGATTATATTAAAGGAGTCACTCACTGTGATTTTTTTCTGTGTATGATGTAAAGAAGGCAGCTTTGTCAGCATGTAGTAGATCACTCTGCCCAACACCTACCCCCCAGCAGTTTCAGACAAAAATAACAAGGGTACAGAAAAAGTAAATCCTTATACAGATGGCCTTATTTGCTTTTGTAAGTGACAAAGAGGCATTCGTTTTAATTTTACTCTGTTTCATACCCACCAAATAATCATCACAGGAGCTTTAACTGTCAGTATTAAACCACAATAAAAACATCACCGTAGCTGTGAATTTTAAAGCTCACTGTAAAAAAAGACTTGTGCATGCTCATCAGGCAGCAAAATTAGAGGGCTGGGAACATCAATGAGCATGTGAAGTAATAATTTTACCTTGGTGACCTGAGGTGCATCGGGAGAATGAAAAATGAATCTGTTTTTCAGATGCTTGCTGATCCTATAAATATGTCAAACCTTATATGTCACTTACACCACTCTGTGGTGTTAAATTCCTGTTTCTCATCAGTTCTTTTCTTTTCTTAGTTGGCCAATACCAGAAATGCATGAGGCTGGAGGACTGTGAGATGCTGCAGACAAACTCCTTCATCAACATAAACTGCTGTACCGAAGACATGTGCAACAGCTTTTAAAATCTGTATTAAAAACCTGAGAGAATGAGAGTAGAGCAGAGATGTTGGGTTTTTTTTAGTGAGGCATTTAAAACCAAATGGTCCTGCAGCCTGCGGATTTTGTTGGTTTAATGTTGTATGATCAGGAGTGAAATCAAAGCAGCTCATGTGTAGGAAAAACAACTCTCAAATAAAAAAGTTTGAGGAAGAGCATCTGTTTGTTTTCTCTGATGCCTGGACACGTTTGGACTTTCTCTTTTGTACTTTTGACAGTCAGATTTCTTTAAAAAAGAAGTCCAAAAACATGTTTAACATGTTTGACAAAGATTAAGAAGAGGAAATTATTTGCACTTCTGACTAAAGTAAAAATTAGTCATGACTATTTGGGGATTGGGATGCTGAAGATTGATCAAATTGGAGCCGATAATTTAATCTAGTAATCATCACAGTACAGACTAGTCCTCAGAGTATTGATTGGTGTTTTAATGTCAATAACATCGCTTTAAAACAAGCAACGAGAAGAGAGGGTTTAAATATATATGATTTGAAATTACTACAATTATCCTGTGCTCACTGAACCAATCACTCACAGATGTGTAAAGCTTCACAAAATAAAAAGACTTACTGGAATTTATGAAACGGCATAATTGACTTAATGTTCAGCTGCACAAAGGCGGAGGAGAGTTTTAGAAAATACAGGAATGTGATGTTTTCATGCTGTGTGCTAAATCTTAGAAACTAAGGTCATTACAAACGAACCCGGCGCACTCTTCATTTATTAATTTCCTTTATGGTTACTGTGCGTCTACTGAGTTTATTACTTTGCTGCTTTAAGAAATCTTGAATATCTTTAAAGGTCCTCTGCCTCATGGGTCATCAGCCCGAGTATTGATCCACACTCAGCCCTGCTTTACATAACCACTTTTTGCTTTAATGATTACAATCAAAAACATTTGTACAACATTTTCAACATTAGAAAATGGATGCAGATTTTTTTTTCTTTTTTTGGCTGACAGTAACCGCTATGAAAACGAACCGAGGGACAGAGAGGAGTGGGCACTGCGTGGAAATGAAGTAGAAAAAGAGCTGTATATATTGGCTAGACCAAACAGCTGATGATGTATCAGAAGAAACGTCTGTATTTATTTATCCATTCTCAGAGCGTGTGCATGGCAGACATGACATTTCTCTTATCTCTTGTTATTTAAACAGCAAGGGGCTCGTAGCCTATATATGGGAGCTGCATAATGAGAAGCTAAGATGCATCAAGCTGCTACCATCTCTGGCCTTGGTTACTGTTGTCGTCATCACCGAGCACAGGAAAACATTTTTTCTGATACACCTGAATGATGTTCTGTGTTTTGCATCAGTGCTGAGCACAGAGATGGAGGAGGAGAGGTGGATTGTGGGAAAATGTAAGACACAGGAACCACCACTCATCCTTCTTTTTTTTTATCAAACACAAAAAGAAAAACGAGGATGACAAAAGGGAATACTGATAAATAACAGTGGAGTCAGAGCCATAAATAGACAGTATTGGATATTTAGGACCCTGGAGGGGTGGAGTCAGCTGAGGTGGAGGAGAACTGGCAGCTAGCCTTCAAGTAACGGGATTTCCCAGTGCAGTGTCCTGTGTGTTGATTGGGCGGCTCTACATCATGGAGCAGGAGGTTTTTCCTGGCTGCACGCCGCCATCCATCTTCTCTGCCTCCAGGATCATCCTCCGGAATACCTCCACAGCCGTCTAAGAAACAGGCACAAAAACACACACACACACACAAATGCTGTCACATGTCTCAGTCACAATGCTGTGAATTTTCCAGCAGCATGCACTACATCTAGTGGAGCCTTCTTCGCTGAAACAACATTGTTTGCCAATTAGATTTCTAGCAGACACTCTTCAGACTTCCTGATGAAACTTGAAGCTTTTCTGCATCAGAAAAATGAAACAGGGTTCAGAGAAGTCATCCCTGTTGCTCCTGTTTTAGTTTTCCTGTTGTTCCAGTTTGTCAAACTTAAGCCGCTCCCTGAATCTAAACCTCTGAGTCATTGATCAAAAGTTTATTCAAGAGGTGAGCACTGAGCAGCATGACTTTTTTCATTTACTATTGAGGACAGTGCAACAACGTAGAAACACAACATCTGACATATTATTCTACATTTTTATGAAGAAAGCATTTTTTTATTTACACATCCCAAAAGACAGAGAAACCTCGACACCCTGTTTCTGACCACTCGATGAATCTCAGTCCAAAACGAATGGACTTGTTATTATTCTTCCTTTCATAAACTCCTGAGCTGAATGTCCGATTTCTTTCAGGTGCCAAATGCTGAACTGTGTTAAACAGCTTGTTGCTAAATGTGTTGGTTGTCCAGTGTGAACTTTGAAGCAGAAATCAAAGATTTAGAAAATGGGGTCTGATAGTAAAATTCTCTAAGATGTACACTGTTGATTTCAGCATTTTCAAAAACAAACCTAAATTCTATAACATAGATTAAACAACGATAAACAAAATGCTTACAGTGACAGAGATATTCTGACATTAAGGTCATGAAGAACAAGCCCTAAAACAGCTTGAAACTACACTTCCCAGCATGCAACCTAATAGCATCCCTTCTTGTTCTGCTATCCATGTTAGTTTGAGCTCTGATAATACCTGTACAGAGCTCAGTCTTGTTTTTATAACACCCTATCTTCATACTACTCTATGTAGTGTGTGTGTAGTGTAATGTGCTCTAACGTCTTTGAAGTTTCCGCTTCAACTTTCATTCAGCTGACTTGATTTGTTTCATATAAGTCTTTTCGAGCATGTGTACCAGCCCACTCCTCCTGCCTCTTTTACAGTGCGCTAATCTGTTCAATCAGCTGCTGTCGTGTCCTCAGCAGATGCTTGTGAAGTTCAGAGACATCACTTTGCTGCAGGCTTCAACGTTTTCAGCGAGCAGATGGAGAAGGACTCTTTCGCAATAAAAAAATCATGACTATCAGCATACGACTTGCAAAGGACAGCAGAAACCGACCCTTAACCTCAGCATCTTCTGAAATGCATGCCATGGAGCTTTTTCATTCATGGACTTCCAAACTTTGATTTCACTTCCTTTTTTTGGAAGGTCCCTTTAAAGCCACATATACAACCTTGTACAGTGGCTTCAACACATGATAAATAAATGGTTCTGCTTGAGTAAAAATAAGGGGACTTCACCTTTAAGGACTCAAACTGGAAATGTGACTGAATGAGTCCTTCGCCTAATCGACCATATCAAAGCATTGTGACAGTTTCAATTTCAAATTCAGGTCAGCACACACCCTTTAAAGCATGCAATAAGTAGATAACAGTAGGACATATTATTTAAATTGTGCACCAATCACAGAGCTTTACAGGCCTTTATCACTACCAAATAAAACACAAAGCTCTTTGTGCTTCATTGGACCTCTGCCGGGCTCTTACCTGGTTCTCTTTAGCTGAGGACTCCATGAAGGCAGCGTTCCAGGATTCAGCTAATGCTTTTCCTTCTTCACAACTGATTACTCTAAAGAAAAAAAATACACACACACACATAGAGGGACAGAAGGCCAGTCAGTCAGTCAGAATCAAACACATGAATATTTTACTGAAGAGGCTGCAGAGTCAGCTTCTATAGAAACTGCTCAGATAAACACTTTCACAGAGAAATGGCTTCCCCCCCTTTTGTTTGGATAATCTGTGATCAAACTATTAACATATCATCTGGACTCCTAATTGTCTGTCATGTTCAGGGATCCCACAAAAGGACGCTCAAATTACAACTCAATAACTCTATCTCCCCTTTGTATATCTGACTGACTCTCGTGGACCTACAATTTAGGCGTGTGTTTGGACGTACCGCTCCATATGTAGGTCATTCTTGTTCCCGACGAGCATAATTGGTACTCTGCATGGATGGAAAGTAAACACACACTGTCAAATAGGCATGATGTATTGCATCCATTTTAGTAAGCCTGGCTTCAAGAGAGAAGAAGAAAATGAGAGGAGGAAGAAAATAAGTACTCACTGAACTTTTCCCACCATGTCCAATAGTTTTTCATGGATAACTTGTACAACTTCAAAGCTGGAAGACACAAGGGGAAAGTTTGTTCTTCATCATTCATGAACTTCCTGCAGCTCAACTTTTTACAGTGTTAATTAAAACACAGTTTGCTCCATAAGGGGGAAATTACCTTTTATTAGACGTGACTGAATAGACCAGAATGTAACCGTTGATATCTATGGAGTAGGTCTGTGGGAAGATGGAGTACTCATCCTGCAGAGGAAGAAATTTTGAGGCAATTAATATGCAAAGCTGGAACAGAGAGAATTAAATGTCACTCTGACTAATTAATGAAGCAGAATTAACACCAAACTAGTGAAAAGGCACAATCATAGGACAGAATATCTACATGAAAAAATCAATGACAGACTGACAGACTACAGGAGTACAGTGAGTCATACCTGTCCTGCTGTGTCTACCAGCTGAAGATGGTACTCCTGTCCATTTATTGTGATCATTTTAGTAAATGCTGCAGGTAGAAGAGAAAACACATCAGAAATAAACCACAGATACTTCAGATGAAACATTTCACTGCACATAAAGCAAGAAAAAACCTTTAATAATGCAGCACCATGGTACATCTCTACATACTGTACTCTATAGTCTACTGCATCTTCATTACTATACTACGTCTTCAGCCTGCAAGTCTCAAGACACATAAGACACTGCGCCGTTATGGATCCCTCTCAGTGCCACTGAGTTCATTCAGCACAAAAATGTCAATATCTGCCGGGAGATGGGTCATATCATCTACAGCAGGACTCTGCCTGCAGCTTCACACTGATAACGCTGACACTTCACTATATGTTAACCATCCACACATTATTTATAGACACAGTCAAGAAACGTGGGGTGATATGTGAGCGAACATGTCGGGAAAAACAGCCTACAGGGGAAGTTTAGACTCAAATCTCCCAAGTGTCTGGGAATGAATGTGTGTTTAAGAAGCTGATGATTTACTGTATGTTCTCTCCTACAGCAAAACTGAGTGCCAAAGTAGCTTCAAGAAAGATTTCCTCTCCAAGCTCATGATGTGCAAACTTATACCTCCAGTACAGTCAGCTCGGGTTAATTCTGATGAGAGGCTTTTTTTATGCCTGGTTTTGGCGTGGTGACTGATCAAGTCGGCTGGTTTACAGACTGGAAACTGTTTTTAGAGAGAACAGTACAGCCCGCTGGAAATGAATTCAGTTTATTATTATTACTCTTTTAATAAAATCATGTTATAGAGTCATCTTGATGCACAACTCATGCAGGGATGTACTAATACCAAGCTGATGTTGGATGTTGGTACAACACTGACGCAGATTGCTAACACTTGAGCTTAACCTCATCAAGCAGTTCAAATTATTTCACCCCAGAAACCAATTTTTCAGTCCAGAGGTAAGTAACATTTTCATTTTACTACAACTTCATGGAGCAAAGTTTGGATTAAGCATTGATGTTGACTTTCACATGAAAAACTATGATACCGATCTCATCCATCAGGGGCAGAGCCAGGATTTTTTGACTTGGGTGGCCCAACTGGGGAAATTACTTTTGCAGAAGTGGTATGAAGGATGCACGCATACTTTACCCTTTCATGTCTACTTGATCAACTAACATCAAAGCTTCTAAAATATGTTTTATTCCTGTGCATAATTGTTCACACATAGAAAGTAACACAACAGAGTGACAATGTTTAAAACTTCAGAGCTTCATTTGTAATGACTCTGAAAGAAGATGTTATTCCAAAGTCATTTTTTAAAGTGATAACAAAAAGAAGTGTGCCACACTGAAAAGCAAAGAAAGCCCAAATAGTTGATTTCAACAGAAGTCTCCGCCTCTGACAAGACAAACAGCCAATCACGGTTTAGGATTTTGGGGTGGCTAATGAGGTTTTAAGAGGGGCCACTCCCACCTTTGAAGAGTGTATGGCTTATTGATTAAACACTGGTATCAGATCAGTACCCGGAATCATGTGATACCCAAAACCTAGGTATCAATGACTGTTTGAGCACTGACAAATGTCATAACAACAAATAAACCTTGAAATAAGCTAAATAAAAAAATTAATAATAAGCTTAAATTACAAAAAACAAAGAAACAAAGAAACAAAGCAAAATTCTGTTTGTTAGAGAAATATTATTTTGGTCCACTTCAGTGTAAGTAATGTGGACTAAAGGGGTGAATTGTGAAACATAAGCATACATATCAATATCAAGCTGATGCTGGGCTTACAAACTGGAACTACAATTATTATATTTTAGTCAATTAACAAAATTTGCAAAATAAATATCTGCTTCCTACTTCTTCAAATTTTAAGATTTGCAGCATGTTTCTGTTTTATGTTATTAAAATAACATTTTTAGCTAATATAATCTGATTCTGAAGTATTGGCGAGAGGACTTTTCATACTTCTGACATTCCTGACATTTAAAAACAAATCCGTTGAGGATGTTATCAATAAGTTCATGAAATAATTGCTTTATGCAGTCCTTTAATATATGCTGCATATTTATGTTTCAGTGAATGTCATGATATATAAGCAGCTGCCATCATGTGACCTCTATTCCATACTCTGTCATGTGATAACGGCTAACCAACCATCTCTATGGCAAGTCAGAAACTGCATCCACCAGGGAAAACTACATGTTGTGATTGGAAATACCAAGTATGCAGACCTTGGATAGAGCAACCTATTGTTCATTGTATTTAAACCACAGAGAGGTAAAATGAGCACTTGTGTGTTGAGGTACTTGTCAGTTTCCCCACAATATTTCACAGTAGAGGTAGAGCACCTTGCGTGAAAGGTGAAAACCACCTCTGCTAGCATCATAATTATATAAGTGACTTTTGTTCAGTCTGTGTATACACAGGGACACTGCAGGATCAGAATCTCTCACCAGTGTTCTGGAGGAGAGCCTGTCTGTGTATCAGGGTGTACCACAAACAAACGATTGAATCCAAACTTACTGTTTTCTATTGTTGGGTCATAGGAGTCAACGAACTGTCCCTCCACAAACTGAATCGTCAAGGAGGACTTTCCTGCAAAACACAGAGAAGTACCGTAAACAGAGTCTGTACATGTTCAGAGGTCGTTGGAGCTGCTGCTTCAATACACGCAGCGTCACCGTAGACCTGTAAAATGTTAAAACCTTTACTTTATGTGTACTACTGAGGTTGCACTATTTGTGAGTGTAGTTGTGGTGGTTTACCCTCTTTAAAAAATGACCTGCCTCTCTCATAGCCTTTATGTAAATAAGGTGGACTAGACACATAGATAAAAATAAAACATCTGATGTGAATGGAGATCACACAAATAAAACCTCAATGAAACACATAATAGAATGAAAATAATACAATGTTAACTAAAATAAATATATATAAGCTTTGTAAAATGAGTCTTCATGGCTGAGCTGTACTCAGGTGTATTTGACATCAACGTCACTCAGAGATGCGTGTTATATTGAAATTATGAAACATTCTTTGCTATATAATATCTTTATAAATAACTGAAATAAGAACAGCTATGCCTCAAAACACTCGATATAAAACCCTGAGATGTCATTATATTTGAGTTACAGAGGGACTAGTGCTCAGAGTGTCGTTGATGCTGGTATGCTCTCTGGGCCTCCTGCCGTGCTGTCTGTGTTTGCCATCTTGCCATCCAAAGCACCCTCCTCCAAACTGCGCTGCTCCGGTTACAAATAGGATGAAATAAACTAAAGTAATGCGTCAAACCCGATGGCCCTGCTGCAGGCCTACTCACAGCATGGCACACACTAACGCCGCCAGGGTAAGGGTCAATGCTGAGAAACGTGATCAGTTTTATCAGTCAGCGTTAAAATATCCATCTTGTGCGCATTGTTATGGGAAGGCCTAATGCTAAAAACCCAACAAGGCCACGCGTCTCACCTGGCGGCGCGCAGAGATGCTGCGTGACAGATCCTACTCCCCATAATTTAAGTCTATTATAGGAGGCGTAAACCGCTCCTATGATGGATTTACATTGACCTGAAAGGCCGCTGAAATGGAGCCTCTGTGTCGCATCACAGGCCTTTAAAAATGAGAATGAAACTCTAGAGCCTCCTCGTGAGAACTCACCTACGGATCTGTACCCGAGGATGGCGATTTTTCGTGATTTCGGCTGCGGCATATCTCGTCCTGGTTATCGCATCTAGTCCTCGGGGTCTACCGCAACCTCCAACCAGAATGGCATCCAAATTCAAGGAGCGCAGATGTTCCACATACAGCCTCTAAATGCCGACAGGAATCCCTCCTCTTTCTTCTGTTTATGTGCAGTTGAAGGTCCGAATATTAAAATAAAAAGTGTTATTTCAGGTCATCTAAAAAAGCATGGAGTAGCTATAGATCTACAATAACTGCGTCACTCCCCTTTGCAATGTAATGAATTAGTAATTACTGCTACATTCTAATTGGCTATACGAGGAATAAGGGCGGGCGCTGATGCCTGTTGTAAAGCTGTGATTGGGTAGCATCACTGTTCGTCAGGAAGCAGCGCCCCCTTTCCTGAAATCTGATTGGCTGCCACATGCGTTATGACGTGCTGGGTGGATGATTGGAATGTCATTCATATCTATGGGGTCAGGGAGCAGCTGGCCTCAGTGCTCCATCGAAGACGTCATTTATTTATTTATTTACATAAAAACAGAAGTTATGTAATTACCTCTTGGAATACAGAATACATCAGTAATAATTCATAATTCATTGATATATAATATATAAAAATACCATCTATCATATCTCAAACAAGTTATGTATAGTCTATAAAAAGTATAAAAAAAGTTCAAAATTACATTATCTAATTTTGTAATTTAAATTTGTTGCTAAAAGCAACAATGAAATAATAACAACATCCATCATGTAACCAGTCAAATTAAAGTCTAGTGAAGGGGCCTTTGGTTACTGTGGTCCATCTTTTTTGAACAAACTGCCTGCTGACCTCAGGTCAATAACAACTGTCTCCACTTTTAAAAAAAGACTCAAAACATATTTATTTTCTCAAGCATATGAATGATATAATGAATGTTGTGACTGGATGCATGGCAGCAACAATTGCTGTGTGTTTGATTGGTGTGTCTGATGTATTTTGGGTGTATCTATTGTTTTTCTGTTTTATTTATTCTATTTGGAAATAAATATTTATTTATTTCTAATTCTCCATGTAAAGCACATTGAACTCACGTGTAATGAAATGTGCTTTATAAATAAAATTGCTATTGTTATTACACTCTAATATACACGGTTATCTTAGCCAGTAACTGGCTTTAGATGGAGTTTTAATTCATTAATTAAAATAGAAATATATATATTGTTATGCTTTAGATTTCAGAACATGACTGATATGTATATCTGAATATATATTAAACTGCATTATTAAATCAATCATTACATAATGTGTATCAAGCACCAGCCAGTAACTGTTTTAAATTTGATGTGCAGTCATTTAGGATGGGACAAACATAAGCAAACATTATTAATTCAAAGTGTCATTATTCTGCACTATTAACTATACCTAGTCTGTTATGTCAATAATAAGGTGTTATGTACAAAGTGGGTCATTGCTTTTTTAAGTTCTATAAAAACATGTATGAGTTATTGAACACTAATGTACCCCTACCAGAAAGCATTAGCCACTAAGTACAGACGTGCATGAGTTATTTAGGTATGAAATGAAAAATGTAGAAAATCTCAATTACATTTGCCAGGCTGGATAAAATCTGCTTACAAAGTATGATACTCAGTGTGTTCTACATGTGACAACATCTCTTGTATTCTTCATATGTTTTGGCTATGGATAGGGTTGCAAGACAGAAGCCTTTTCTTATGAAGAGAAACATCCAAGCCTGGCAACATTTTTCAAAAACACACATGAAGTCTCCCAAAAGCATATGACAATGTTTTATGGTCTGATGAAACCAAGGTTGAACTTTTTGGCCATAATTCCAAAAGGTGTGTTTGGCATAAAAAAAACACTGCACATCACATAAAGAACACCAGACCCACAAAGAAGCATGGTGGGGGCAGCATCATGCTTTGGGGCTGTTTTTCTTCAGCTGGAACCAGGGCCTTAGTCAAGGTGGAGGGAAGTATGAACAGTTACAAACACCAGTCAGTTTAACTCAAAACCTCCAGGCCTCCATTAGAAAGATGAAGATGAAGAGGAATTTCACCCTTCAACGCGACAACAGACCAAAGCATACATCCAAATCAACAAAAGCATGGCTTCACCAAAAGAAGATTAAAGATTTGCAATGGCCCAGCCAGAGTCCAGACCTGAATCCAGTTGAATATCTGTGGGGTGATCTGAAGAGGGCTGTGCACAGGATATGTCCTCACTATCTAATGGATTTGGATCATTTTTGTAGAGAAGAATGGGCAAATATTGCCACGTCAAGATGTGCCATGCTAATCGACTCCTACAAAAAAAACGGAGTGCTGAAATAAAATCAAAAGGTGCTTTAAACAATTATTAAAGGATGTGTACACTTATGCAACCACATTATTTTATTTTTTTATTTTTTATTTTTCCCCCTAAAATGTTATAATGTTTTTTCAATTGCATTGTTCATGTTATAGGTCACATTACAGGTGGAAAAAGTTCTGACATGATATATCTTGGTCTCAATTTTTTACACCACAAAACCTGGCATTTTAACAGGGGTGTTTAGACTTTCGCTATCCACTGTACACATAGGGAAATGCAGCTGGATAAAAACTGTCATGGTAAATATTCACTTTAAAATATTTTAAAATACAACACTTCATACAATTTCTTGATTATTAAAAAAACAAAATCACATATTTTTCTCACACTGTGCAAGCCTAATATGAGCACCCTGGACTTATCTGTCATGAACTCCTAAGATTTTTCACATACTAATTTATTGCCAAAATAAATGATGATGCAATGTCAGTTTTTCCCAATACTGTGCAAGTCTACCTACAACAAAGTGCAGATTATGGTATTCACAGAATAGGGACATGATTATCTAAGCAAAGACAGATTTATTGAGAGTCACTGAAGAAATATAACTGGAAGTCTGGTGAATGAAGTGAAGAAAAAAAACACTCCCTTCACATTCATGCATATGTCCACTAGATGTCCCCATAACACAATTTTTACCTCATACAGCCAGCCCCTCCAGCACCACAGTACCAACCTGGAAACATCAACAGATAACTCTTCTATATTACTGAAGAAACATCACCTTTTAATTACTGTTTATTTCCATCTCTTGCTGTTAGTTCACTAAAGACTGTTTCTTAAGCTGTGCATAACAATAACACAAAATCCCTGCAGACAGTACGACACTGCACCTCAACAACACATAAATCAGTCTACACACATCCCTGATTATCTCAGCTGATAGTGCATTCCATTATAGATGTTAAAATACCCGGGTCTTAATATAACTGTGGCCTTAAACCAAGCCACAGGCATGCAACAACACCAGTACCAGAGGAACTCAGGCCACAATTAGTGGGTTAAGCCCACAGGCAGACACTGGAATTCGAGGCAGGCGTGGCAAAGGTGGTAAGGATGATTAGGGTCCTCTTTGCTTTTAAACTCGATTCCTCCTTGCGTGTGTCAATCACTGAAAACTTAACTTTTAGGCAATTTTTTACAGCTATGAGGAGGTGAAGAGTAAAAAACTCACAAAACAATTATATACTGTCTCAAAAATAGCCTGTAGACCCAAGGGTGTGCAGTTTTTCAAGCCCTGTGGCCGATGAAATCCCCTGTTTCCCCGTCACGTCCCGGGCCATTACCACTTAATCACAGAACTGTCCAAGTCCCCACGTCAGTAAGACCCAACTGTTTTGCCTCCACACACACTACTCAGCACTGTGGACAAGAAATCACTGGTGTCAGCAATAGGCGATTTGTTCTGCATGACATTGGGTGTCAGGGAAAAAAAAAGCTCAACTGAGATGGCTGAAGGGTGCCTGCAATGACTCCACACACACACACAAATAAACACTCAACGCCATCTCTGCCTCTCAATCTCTCTTTCTTTCTCTCTCTCTCTTTCTCTCTCTCTCTCTCTCTCTCACACACACACACAAGCTCAGGAAATTATGATGACCAAGAATAGGTCACACTGGTAATACAGCCATGTTCCAGCCAGGGATTACAGTGTGCTGACACAGTCCCACATTAAATACCCCCATGCAGGAACAACAGGTGTCTGACAAGATTGTTTCACTTTAATAAAAGGCTTACACAAGCTACGCAGAAATAATACATTAAGCTCTTTTAGACATGGTGGCCTTTTATTGCTTCATCCCTTTTGATTAGAAAATGTCTTTTTTTTTCACAAAAACCGTTAATCTCAGAGAATTTCACGTGCAACAAGACAGGGAGATGTTGATTGTTAATGTCACCAGATCAATATTCTTGTCACGAATAAAATTACAGGTTGAAAATCCACTTTTTTAGATTTCCAGACTCTTAGCTTCAACGTGGTAGTGGACATGCAGCTGGAGTTGTGTTTTCTGAACCCTGGGTGTCTTTCAACTCACTGTGAAAGCACCCCTGGCTCTGTTAGTATGCCAGCCTGAGCGCCAGCAGAGCGAGTCTGCCACATCCTCCAGCTGGGTCTGTGCCACCAACGGGCACCTGGACCCACTCGCAAACCTCATGAAACAGGATGCATATTTAACTCAGAGGCATACATTTGTGAGCCATCTTCCACCAGTCACCCTGTGTGATTGCAAGGGGCGCCTGCTGCACCTTTATTCTCTAACCTTTAAGGGTTTTATCCACCTATTTGAGGTAGTTTTAACAGGCTGATTCATTCCTCAGGCTGTGTCTCAGCTGTTGGACCGTGTCCAGAGTCACACAGGCCTGAAAGACAGCCATCGTTATCCAACTCTCACAAGGTGTCATTGTAGGGATCCAATGATTACCATATCAGCACCACATGAAACATTTATGGCTTGCTGGCACTGATGGCCTGGCAAGCATCCTAATTTCTAGAACAGAGCTTGTCAGATCCTATTGTCACAGGTTCTGCTGATATGAACAGCAAAAAGGCATCAGGCGTGAAACTGTGCTGCCACCTGCGGACAAAAGAAAACTTCTTATGAATTTCTGCACTACACCTGACACACCAGCAAAGTAGAAGGCACACTTACAACAGCGCACAAGTCACTCTCCACTCACTTCTACAACCCACACATGGCAGCAAGGTGGTATTTTGAAACTGTCAGAGCTTCATCCTCTCTTTTGCTTTGGCTTTAGCATTGCTGTACTTTTCATATGCTAACCCTGTAATTCAACATTTACTGATGCCATTAACAATGAGATAAAAGGAAATTCCACCGCCCAGTCTCTCAGCACACAGTCACTCTCAGACCTGCATCATATATGTGCAGCAGCACAGGCCACAACTTTTCTTTGAACTTTAGGCAGGCTGTCTCAAAGTGAATGCCTCCCCTCTGAATTAATGACTCTATGTCCCTGTTAAAAGCTTATATATGGGATTTTAGATGCTGGACTGTATAAACAAATAGTTTTTCTTGGTTTAACTCTGCTTGCATAGAATCACAGCTTCACTCAACCTAGCAAACAACTGTTTGTTGTGCTGTGACCTTCTTATATTAGCTTTCAGGCTGGCTATGCTACATCTGTTTTAGACCTCCTTTTCTTTTGTTTGTCTTTTAATTTCCCTCATCTTTCTATGAGAAGTGTTTACTTTAAAATAAATGGTAACTTACTTTATCCTCATGACTGAGCCCAACTGTTTGTTAAGGTGCCTTCCTGCTGTGCATTCTCATGAAGTCTGCAAATTTAGTGACATCTAGCTGTGAGGGTGCAGATTTCATCCAACTCAACATTCTGCCCACACCTGACCCAACCCTAATATGTGGTATATCCAGGGTATGTCGGACCAACTAAGGTAAACTCGCGAATTAAGGTCCCTCATAAGTTTGTCCTTTGGTCCTCCAGCCGCCATAAAACACGAAGAAGTAGTCCTTGGTTGTTTGTTTAAACATGGCGGAAGGATGTGGCGAGCTCTGTGGACGATACTGCTCTTCTGAAATGAAAAGTGCCGATTGTAAGGTAAAAGAAACACAACATCTCTTCTTTTCATGCAGTTAACACAGATATGAAACTAGTTATGAATATTATATTGCAGTTCTACTAATAACTCTGGAATAACATTCCCTTATTGAACAAACTTTGATAGTTAAGCCAATTGGTCCCAGGGGAGGGTCCAGACAAAGAGGGGTTCACTACACCCTTGTGAAAAGGCTAAGAGGTAATAGAGTCATCTTGGCCAGAGGAGGAAAACTGGGGCACCTCCTTGGAGTCAGCAAGCTGGGGTAGCTGGACGGCGAGCGTCTGGTGGCCGGGCTTCTCAGGGTAGACCCAGAACAGGGTGGAGGGACTTCACATCCCATCTGGCCTGGGAACGCCTAAGGATGACATGGAAAACGTTGCTGAGGAGAGGGATGTCTGGGTAGACTCTTTCCAAATAATGTCCCTTAAAATTGGTTTAATCTAAGGGGTAGAGGTGAGGTTACAAATTTTAACTGTCATTTTTGCGGACAGGTACAAACTTGGTCAAAGTGTCAGTTTTTTGGTCATAATTTCCATTTTCTAATGAATATACAACCTATGGCTTTCACTGGATCAGTTTCTTAGCAGTGAAATCACTTTTCTTATTCTTTCTTTCTGACTTTGTTGCTAAAATTAGACTTAACATCCTTCAGGAAACAGCCTGGAGCTTGAGTTAAGAGTTATTTTTCTGTCTTTCTTTTTTCTATTATTATTATTATTATTATTGTTAAGCCCAAAAAACAAGCCTTCAAACTGAATTATATTTCCCCTGCACATTTGATGTGTTTTTTTTTAAATCTCAGATTGAATTTGTTAGTTTTGACTCGGTTTGAGGTTGTGTCTTTGTATCGGTACACACCCTGCGTGTGTTTGTTGGTTGATGATGAGGCTGTTTACTGAAGCTTTACTTGACACTACATCTCCCCAGTGGTCTGCGGTGGCTTGCAGGGGAGAAGCCGCATGTTTCCCACACAACAGATGCCTGACATGTTAACTGGCATCAGACTCTGTATCTACCTCATTTTAGGAGTAGAAGTTTGTTACTGTCACTGCATGCTCTGCTGAGCGTACAGGGAGTGAGGAGGTCAGAGCATGAACTCCAAATACATCGCTCAACCTCATTGGCACCCCAAAGTATTGATGTCTCAACACACTACCGCCTCACTGTTCAGCTGTTTGTGCTTAGCACTCGGTAGCCTGTAGCAGTTGTGAGCAGGTGAGACCCAAATAGGCTGCTCACTGGTACTTCATCACCCTGCCTGTTGTTGTCACAGCCACAATTGGTTTGTACTCCCCATCTGCTGCATCAGCAAAGTCAGGACTGATTTGGTCACTTTGGAGCCCAGTTAGCTGTGCTCACTGCACATCCCTGTTGATTCCAAGCCATCATTACAAATGGTATCTTTATGCGGTGGAGTTAACCCGGATAGCGCTCTCCCCTGGGTGCCTTTATTATCTATTCATCATGTTGTCCCAGTTTATCTCAGGATGAATCCGGCTGCTTCACTACAGATCTAACTTCACATACCTGGATATGTGTGGCCTAAGGGAGAGAGATTAGAAGATTACACGATACTCAGCGGAGCTGCTTGGGTAAGGGCTGATAAGGAGGTGAAAAATATTCTAAGAAGATGTAGAATGGTTACGGATTTGTGTTTGTGCTCTTTTAGCACCAATTTGTCTTCAAAGTCTGCCTGAATATGTTAAAACCATTATTTCCAGGGCCAGGGGCCGCCTCAGTGTGTCCAATCTGGTAAATGAATGAACATTTGAAACACTGAAATGAAATGTTTTGGCCTTGTATTCAGCCTCTGAGCAGCCTCGGTGGACGCTCCCTCAAATTTCCTCCCTGCTAATTTGAATTGCTGAGTAGATCTTTTGTGTCACCTGGAGGTTTGGGGCTGAGCAATGTTGCAGCCAATTTCCAGATGGTGATTCAAATGTGTGACTTATCCTCGATATTTTGACAAAAATGCACGGCTGCTTTCAACAGACTCCATTAGCCTGGTGCATGCCTGTATGCGTGCACAAACTGAGAGTGGAAGGTGTCCAGTGGTGTGAATATTCACATCTGCACCTGCTGAATAATAGACGATTATCAGCTTAGGTGGCTCGCCATCTACCCCCCCATTCACATCCTCTCTTCCATTTCATGACGCTAATTTTGTCTGGAATACTCAATAGGCTTGCAAAATGCATATTTCTTGTCTCTTGGACCTGACCTTGTCTTTTATTCTGTCTAAAGAGGGAACATATTCTTAAATAAGAGTGCTGGCTTCAGGGAGGAATGTGTCTGCAATATAGACCTTTGAGAGCCCTGGGTCCTGGCAGGTACTCCTTACATTTCAACAGAAGAGAGACACCTATGGCAGACTCTGTGGCAGCAGGGCCATATATCATCTGTCATCGCCAGGAGCCTCCACAGTAATGAACAAGTGATAATGGTATATATCTTGAACTTGAGTCTCTAACGGTAGCTCACCCGGAGTCATTATTGTGCCACATAACCAGATGAGCTTCCTCAAATGAGATCATTTTTGTCACCCCGAGGACTGGAGGGTGTAACTGTTCTCAGAGTGAATAACTCATCCTCATTTGGTGCTAATGGGACTCCATATTAAGGTGTTGTGTGAATGCAAGAGGAGTGGTAAATCCCATTTTCTTGTAATTTCAAATCTCAAGCTGTTTCCACACATCTGTTCCTTTGGTAGAAAGGAAGATTCATTTGCACAGGATAAAAAGGAGCATTTAATGAAGATTCATGCCCTGCAGGATTATGAGGATGTGTTCGGTGATGGTGTGTTATGGAGGAATATGTCATGATGACATCTCTCTGTCACAGAATTATTCGGTATGTCCATCTTCTAGCCTACCTGCCTAGTTTCTCTCCCACCTCCTGCCTCCATCTGTCCATCCATCTCAGCATTCTGCAGGTATTGCAATGCTACAGTTAACCCATAATGAGGTATATGCATATGAAGCCACGGGAGGGTTTTCTGGAATTTGACAGCATGTGTTTCGAGACACTCCAGGGATGTGTTTGCGCATGAGGGGGATGCTCTGATGGTTACAGCTGAGGTGTCATTTTTCATATAAATAGACGACTGTAGCAATCCTTCTGTTTAGGAAATCAGCCAAGGCACACATATAAACACAAAATCAGCAGCACAGATCATCTCTTTGTCTTGTAGCAGTCAGCCACAAAGTTGATATGAAGTTGTAAACATTTACTCAACAGTGTCCAGATGAGACAGGCTGCACAAGCAGCTGCCTGGATGGACAATGCGCCCCCAACAAGCCTCACATCTCCAGAGTCCAATTCAGCAAACACATGATTCAAGCTGTCAGTCATAAGTGCTGATGTTGCCGAGCTCAGAGTCCCCAGAGTTGGATATCACTGCTAACTGTCATCCAAGTACTTTGATTACTGGACTGGGGGAAAGAATGATGACTAAGGCCACTCTAAGTCCTGCTCAGACTCTGTAAGCCTGCAGCGGAAAGTGGATCAGGTCCAAGGTCCCATTTACACCCCTAACGTTTATACAAAGTGTTCACAGTTCATACATGTAGACCTCTCGTGTTACTAACAAACATCTTTATCACCTTAAGGACCCCACTCAAGAAATGATAATCAATATTAAATAACTATTAGTGAATGTTTTGTCATTTAAAAGGAATAAAGATGCATATTAGTTGAGGGCACAGTAATAAGACAATAACATAACATTTCATTAGACTTTTTCTTTTTAGCTTTTATAAGCGTTGTAGATCACACTAAATCTAGTTGTAGGCAGATAAAAGTTCTTCTTTTAAAAATATTTAAATTCAGTTGTAGAGACATTTACCTCATCCTGTGAATACATGATAGAAACAGATAATTGATAATATCAATGAGTTTTTATTGTATTGAATGGAATGTGTCTCCATGGGGTAAGCTGTATTATTACCAAGTTACTCATTCCCAGGCAGTGTTTAATACTTGATTGTGATTGGTCAAAACTCCACAACACCTATTATGAATTCTCAACAACAAAAGCGAAGCCATGGACAACCTGATCACATACGTCATATCAAATCAATGTGTGAAAAGGAGTTACGGCCCTTTTCATCTCTGCCTGTTGACACTGTGGCAAAAATGTAAGTTTGTGTTAGCATTTTAAATCTGTAAACACTGTTGCAAAAACACTGGTTTCCATCTCAGGCTGATTTTAGAGACTTAAAAGTTTAATGTGAATTGTAACAAATCATCAGACTAATGCTTTAACTTGACCATAAGTTGAAATGTTGACTTTAATGTTAATTTGTCCCACAAGGAGGATGACCAGACTCGGTTGACATGCTAGCATTACCAACTTGTGAATCTGAGCTACTATGAGTTTTTTAACTGAATGTATAAATCATACTGCATTATAAAATGTCATAATATAGCTAAGGTTGTTGTTATCATATATTTTTTTTATTTATTTTATTTTTTTTTTATTGTAGTTCTTATTCTTACTCCTATTCTTATGCCTTGTACAAAGAGAGCACAGTTTACTAAAGTCAAATTCCTTGTTTGTTCAAGCATACTTGGCGAATAAAGCTGATTCTGATTCTGATTCTGATAAACAATTTATTCTGAAATAATTTGAATGACTGACTGACTGATTTTAATGATTTCAACATTATAATAACATGGCTATTACATAACACAGCACACCATTTTAATTATTATAATATAACAGTTTTAATTTCCAATATTTTGTATGTGTTTTTTCAACATTCGAAAGGAGACTTTAATATTTTGAATACATCAGTCTAAATTAAGTCTTAATAATTTTATAACATCATTAATGTTACTATATCCCATTTTAATCCCTGTATTATACTTATCTTAACATACACTGAAACAGTTTTGTCGAACAAATGTTGCGACACTGTTTCCAAAAATTACTATAATACTACTTCATAGTAATAGTACCATGTGACTACCTTGTGATTCCCCTTCTTCACCCTTTGTTTACATTAACAGAAATAGAAAGTAAAGGCTTACTATGACAGATATTGGCACCACAGCTCAGATTACAGGCTGTACTGTACATTCTGTACATATGGCACCGGATGCACGCCCATCCATCCTGTAACATGGAGCTTGAGCAGCCTGTCTCTCTAGTGTTTTTCGTCTTTTAAATGATTTTTTTCTTGGAATATTTCTCCTCTGGATCGATGACAGTAATAAAGAAGTAATCACATGCTGTTTAGATTGTAGAGCCCAGAGGGAGGAGCATGTGATTTGGGATACAAAGAGCTGAGTGTTTGATAGAGTTCCTTCAGAGCAGTAAAACATAGAGTAAAGAGCCTCTTTAATTTTTAGGGCTACTTTAGGCCTTCGCTGAAGCAAAAGTCAAAGCTCTGCTGATAATTATTACTGATGGTTATATATGTGTAAGCAACATTTCCCTGGTGTAGTTGTGAAGCATTCACATGCCGGTATAAACACTGAATACTGTTCATAGTTATTTTGCTCTTTTGGCTAGCAAAGCTCTGGTTGTAAAGTTTCTCTGTCTGAAACAATATTTCAACAGAAACGAACATCTTTTTTGCTAATCCTGCTCCAGTATCAGCCATGAGTACAAAACATTATGGCCAAAGAAAGTTATCTAAAAAACAACAACCACCTCCTCTGCTTGCTAACTAACGTCTCACTGCTAAACTTTACAAGTGAGTTCTAAACATAGATACTTCAGAGTGAGTGTCGAATATCAACTCTGCTTTTTACACAGAAGTGTTGTAAATGCAGGAAATTACGATGCTACTCAGCGGACCAATCACAGGGCTTGCAGTTGGCATTGTTTCAATGCAAAGTTACATTTCTGAGGAGGTGCTCGTCAGTCTTTGTAGGCAGGCTTCTGCATAGGTACAGGGATACACAATCCTAGAGCACAAGCTATGTCGTAGATTCAATGCAGAAGTATAACCCAGGCATAGGAGTGACGCTACTTCAAAATCAGCTAAACTTTCCTCTCAATGCCTTCAAACAACATGAATGCATTATATTTTATAAACTCTTCATTTGTTTCTTGTGCATGCGTTATCTGTTAATTAACTACTAACTTCAGTTTCTGCACTGGAGGAAGATTGCTCTGAGCAGAAGTAGAGTTGAAGTATTAAGTTGCATGACATTGAAATATGAAGTCAAAGTTAAACACGCTGCATCTCAACATAAGCATGAAGAGTTATTTTCTCTGCTCTGTCTTTGAACTAAACATCAGACATGAAGAGAAACAATTGGCACTTTCTCAAGACAAAGACTGGAAATGTATCATCCTTGAATCTTCCTTCAATTTAGCCTCTTAAGGGGAAGTGGAACAAAAAGCTCTCTGTGAAAACTACAAAGACACTTAAGAGAAAAGGCGCGTGAGGACTTTTCACCTCAGTGTGTAAATTGCTGGGGGGAAAGACAAATTCAAAAATGTAAATGCAGCCCAGAATGAGCTTTTGCATAAAGAGAGATAATCCCCTTGGGGCCACATAAAGGAGCGTCTGAATAACAGTGGAGTTTTCCAGTAACATACTGAAATGTCCCATGTCCTTTTGCTCTTGAGATTAAAGCAGCACATGTCTGTGCATAAGGTTCCACTAATACCTCTAAGATCTGTTACTTTTTTGAGAGATGATTCACGGCTGCCAGCTTGGTTCCATATTTAAGTAAAGGGGCCGACTATTGCAAAAAGAAAATAGAAGCGAGGGATGGTATCTGAAATATTTTAAATATTTTAAATGAAATGCACTTTCAAAGCTAGCAGGTGTGGCTATAAGCACAACAAGTACAAAGTGTGACCGTGTTTGTGTGTACTGTTGTATTTCTATGTGTTCCACTATGAGATCATGGCAGTGACATCAGCTGATTGAGCTCACACAGCATCCTACCCCCAGTCCTGCCCTCGGAGTGGGAGGGGAGCAGGGTGCTATCTGTGGACTTGCAAAGTGACAGGGCCAGCTGGGGCATGAAATCCTGTAAGACAGGCAGTTGGTCTGGGAGATACAGACCACGAGTCCTCACAGTGCTCACTTAAAGCAGCCTGCAACCCAACTCTGTGAGGGAACACTCAGCCAGGACTCAGAGGAACGGCTGCCAAACATCAGGAGTTCTACAACAAACCCGTAGAGCAGATCATGTTCGTTCAGGAACCCTTGAGATCTGTCAGTGGTCAGTATTCATAGCAATCTTCTCAATGTTGGGGATTCAGGGTGTTGCATGTTGACACCGACGTACAAGTGATTGGACTGAAAGATTTGCAAGAACAATGGGTGGGAAACAATCTCGTGGTTTCCCCAACAAGGACTTAAATGAGTTGAGTCAAAGGAGGAAGAGCGCTGGCAAAGACGATGTGCCAAGCCTGTCCTCGGCTGCTGAGAGGTTCCGCAGACATACCACAGTGCACTTTGGTTACAGCACCCTCAGTCTTGCCATGCGGGGGTTACACGGGACCCCCAGTGAGCTGTGGGAGCTCCGAGAAGTGCAGAAGCTAAACTTGTCCATGAACTCCCTGTGCTCTTTGCCCCCTGCCCTGGGAACTCTGGACAATCTGGTGGTCCTCAACTTGTGGGGAAACAACCTGTCAAGTCTTCCACCTGAGATCGGCCTCCTGAAGAAGCTGCGGGTTCTTTTTGCGTGTCGGAATCGCTTGAGTGAAGTGCCAGAGGAACTTGGCTCCTGCTCTTGTCTGGAGGTACTCAGTCTGGCTAACAACCAGATCACGGGCCTTCCTGGCAGCTTGGGGTCCATGTGCAATCTGACCAAACTCAACCTCAGCCACAACCGCATCGTCCACATCCCAACATGCGTCTACAGCATGAAAGGACTCGTCTTCCTTCACCTGGCTTGCAATCGTCTGGAGACCATTGCGGACCAAATTCAGGACTTGGTAAACTTGAAGATCCTCATTGTGGAGGGGAACAGCATCCACACATTACCTAAAACACTGTGCTTCCTGGAGTCTTTAGAACTCCTCAATGTTGACTTCAATGATCTGCAAAATGTGCCAGTGGAAATGTACCTACTGAGCAGGCTTGGCAAGTTGGCATGCCACCCGATGGATAAAGGACTCCATATAATCCACAACCCCCTCCTCAAACCTATCCAGGAGGTGCTGCAAGGGGGACTCAGTGGCCTCTATAACTACCTCAAGCCCACGTGAGAAGCTGCTACCGTGTGTTTGTATCTGAGGCGTGTGTCGTTACAGGACGTTGGCACAGATCTGACCCCTAGCATGTGGTAGTCATGCTGCGAGTCGTCACTGTTACAACACACTGCTGGATCATATTTAGATCCCCTCACTCCAGGCAAACGACCATTATGCAATGTCACTATTAATAAACCCTGTTTTTTTGTATATGTAAAGGTTGGGTTAAAAATAAACAACGAGTACGTGCCATGTCATGTTTAAATATTTCTTTATCCACAGCCGGATGAGACTCAAAAATTCACAGGTCTACATTTGGGGGCCGATTACTGGCTGGCTGATCTTGTTGAGCTGACTGACCTCAACCCGTTTCTCTGTTGCATTCAGGTCATGGGGGATCAGGTGTTTAAAGTCATTGGAAAAACTGTTCAGGGGAGCTTAAGATCTGCAAATATATAAATAAATAGATAAATCAAAAGACAACAGGGACTTAGACTCTGATTAAATGTTGTTGCACTCTATCAGATCAGAGTAGGGCTGCTGGGTGGCTGCGTCCCTCAGGTTGTCATGTGTTATTATGACACAAGCTATTTGAAGGGGTGGAAAAATAACTTGCAACTCATGATGTCATTGGAAACTGAGTCTTTAAAGAAAGAGCAAACGTGGTCTACTGTGGGGCAAATGGAAAATTAATTCAGGAACGTTTAAGCAAACCACTCACATAGCTTTTAAATGCATGCACTTGCCACAAATATGGGTAAACCAAACAACCAATGTAAACATCTAATATTTTAAAGGTGTAGTGTGCAGTATTTAGCGATATTTAGCAAAAGAGCCTTGAATAAATAGAATATAATAATCATAAGTCTGTCTACGCTAGCTCATAATTATCTTAATATAAAATAGGTTAGTTTTTGTTTACTTAGAATGAGACTTTGATATCTACAGAAGGATCAGGTCCCCGTCAGTGGATGCTTTCATGATTCTACAGCAGCACAGCACGGACAAACTAGTAACGGCCATTAGCATTTTTGTAATTAGTGAGTGGCCACCAAAAATGAAACTTATGGGAGACGAAGAGGAACAGAGTGGTTTGTGCAAAATAATTTATATTGACGAAAGTTTTCCATGGTAAACACTTCACAATTGGAGGATCATACTTATCATGCATCAAAGCAGCTTCTTGTCCTGAAAGGCCACCGTCGCTTGTGTAGGGGTGAGCATGGGAGTGTTTCGATGTAGCATCTGACTGCTAGATATCGCTTAATATTCCCATTTTTACACACTGTACCTTTAAATGATTAATGTAATTAGTCACTGTACAGACAAAATAATTTCATGCCCAGGTCAAAGCTGTAGTAGTAGTTCTTAAAGCAAAATGCCAAAAGGTTTTGAGAGGATTGTCGGACATCACATTCCTTTTTTAATATTATTGTTATTATTCTTATTTTTCTTTGGGGTTGGGGTGCTTTCTGCCTTTATTCATAAAAACAGGACAGTGAATAGAGTTGGAAACTGGGAGGAAAGGACGTGGACTGACATGCAGCAACCCAGGCTACTCACTTCGAGGACTACAGCCTCTGTACATGGGGCGTGCCATTTAATCGCCAGGTCAAACTGGTGCACCCAAAAATCACATTCTGTAGCACCAAAAAATAAGACATAGCAATGGCTTGTAGTGCATATTGAACAATGATGTTTAGTTCAGTCCGGAAATAATGCAACCATAGTGTCTCCTTTTACAAATATGTGACACCTAATGGTGAAAAAATGTTGCATCCATTTCTGACATACTTTGCGATGTAATATACAGCACAGAAAGTTCAATATACATCAATATTTTCTATAACTCATTCACCCGTTCAAACGCATACACAATACTTACACAGACTCTCAGCTGAACACTCAAGTGACCTACATGACCTAGTTTCATCAGGTTTTATAAATGTGGTTCATAGTAAGTTATAACTGTTTTCTTTTGACAGACGCTAATGCTAAACATGTGAAAAATATACAAACCCTCTGACTTCTCTGTATTATTTAACAGCTGAGTATTAATTCTGCTGCCCTTCACAATAACAGTAGGTAAAATCTCTTGTCAGCACACACAAACTTCAGCTACTCCTCCAACTAACACAAAGCTGCCTGTAGCCAAGTGATTAAAACTTTCGAGCTTTATGACAGGATGACTGAATATATGCATACACCTGATTCAGGCTAGTATACAAAAAGGTTGCTCCTGTAAATTAAAATTTGTGACAAGTTGGGTTGATAAATATTAATGAGGTTTAGATGTCACCACATATAAGAAGGTCACACATTTTCCTCCACTCACTGAGAACTGTAGGTGTAGTAGAAAAGGCTGAAAAGTGACCTCTGTTGGCGTCTACCTGTTACTACATAAATCAAAATGAATGCTGGGCTCACCCTCTCCTCGCACACACAGACACACACACACATGCATGCACACACACACATTCATGATAGATGAAGCTCTCTTGGATAAGTCTTTGTCCTAGATAGTGATCATGGGACGTGCTGTCAAATAAAGAACCTATAAGGATATTGCGTCACCGCCAGTCAGATGACCTGAATTTTCTTTGTTTTGTGGTGATGTTTCTATTCCAGTAAAACCACAATATACAATGACTTTGTCTGATTGTTTAACTTTCTTTGCATCAAGTCAAAATTATCTAACCTACAGACATAAAGAGTTTCAACAAGACTAGAACTTTAAACCAATTACTAAAGTTCTGCCTGGGATCCCCTCAGGAAATGCAAACAGTCTCTAGTGTACAGCCAAAAAACACACAACTATGACAATTAATTAAAATTACCTTTCACAGTGTGACAATCAACCTCAATGCTGAGAAGAGTTCTCACTCAGTGGTGGTCAGCTGTACACTGGGGATCACACATGGCTGCAGTTAGCAGGCTTTGAAGGATTTGCTGATTCTATTTAATTGCCGTTTGCTCCAATAACTCTGCTTTATAATAAGACACTGCAAAGTATAATAACTGGGTGAGCACAGATAGCCACCTTTGTTCAAAGGTATTCTGCATTCCAAAGGCAAAGCTTAGAAGACAGTTTAGCATCAGTAGCAGCCAGTGTCTTCTCCCCATAATGAAGGACAGCTAATCAATCCCATATCGAGCTTTTGACAATCAAGGCACGAGACAATCACAATGGAATTAAATGACAGAATCACTGTTGTCTGGCGGCCACACAAGGAGAGGCTTATTTAGTCTTTCTCTGGAGTGCAGTTCAACTTCTTTAATTTATTCAGTCCCACTGAGACTCCTCACATAGGGAGAGCTGATTGGCATTTATTGACAAACAGTATTATACTGCCACTTATGTCAATTACTGCATGGTGTTATTTAGCTCATCGTTCTCATGTTTAACTGATTCAAAGTGTTCCTGCTGAGTGAAAACGGTAGATATGCTGGATGCTGACAGGTTCCTCCTTGGCTGGTGGCAGCTCTTACCCATGAAATGTCAATAACACCTACCCTCCAGCTCAGAAATCAGAAACAGTGAGTCACTGCAACGGCAGGCTGCTGTCATAACCTTTGAGGCCTAAATGTGGAATCTTTTGATCCTGGTCTGGCATCAATTTTGGAGCCACTTCCTTCCCGTCCAATCAGTGTGATGTCATGGCTTGCCCGCATCTTGCTTTGAGAGAGTGATGAAAGAAAGCTTTTTATAGGTTGCTGTGTGAAAACAAAAACAGTGGCAGGCCAATATCAGCTTTTATTTTGATGGAACTGGTACATACGGAGATTGTTAATGTCATCACCACAGATGAAGAACTTCAGTGATTCCTAAACACTTCTGCAGGCAAATAAAAGTGACAATTCAGGAATTGTAATTGTATTTGAAATATATAGCTAGGTATTAAAATAGCTGGGGATAAAGATAAAAATGGGTTAAAAGTTGTAGCTAGCACAGAAAAAGAATCATAGTAGTTGAAATAGTTAGCTAAAGGGAATAGAACAACAATTCAGCTACTTGTAGCTAGAGTGCTAATTAATGGATAAATGGTAGGGAGTTTGCATAAAGAATTGAAACACTGTTCGAAAATGTTGACATTTGAAATACCTCACTAAGAGTAATGGATAGAGTCAAAAAAGCAAGCGAGACAGATTAACAGTCCAAAATATTTGCTAAAAATAACAGATTCATACATGATAGTAAGCTAATGGGCCAAAAAGATACATGGTCAATAGGCTATTGTTAGCTTATATCGACATAAACGGTCCAAATAGCAGGCTAAATTTAAGGGATAAAAAGCTTAAATAATTAGCTTAAAATAACTAATGAATGGTTCCGATTCCTAAAAGGGATCAACAGTTTACCTACTCTCATCAAGAGGCCAAAGTAAAGGGTAAGTATTTGAGAGTTAGCTTAAAGTGGTGGAGTTATGGTCACATAACATTAGCTAGAATAAATTTAAGCTAGCATTTGAAATACTTCACAAAAAGTTGTGAATAAAGGGATGAAAACGTACTATCCACAAGGATAAATGATTGAACGGTTAGCTGAGAGCAACAGACTGATGAAATCAAGGGCTAAAATAAAATGCTTTAAGTATTCGAGAGACTCTTTACTATTAAGGTTAAAAATAATGAACTGTGCAAATAATTGACAAAAACAAGTTAATTAATTAGCTAGAAGTTGTAATTAACGCATTGAAATACTTATTTAAGATGATAAATAGTCAACTAGTTGGCTTGGAGTGATGACACTTAAAACAGTAGGTTAAAGTTGTAGTAAAAAAACATAGTTAGCCAAAACGATTGGCATTAGCAAAAATTATAGTCCAGAGTAATGAACTAGCAGCCTAAACAGCTGACTAAAAGTAATAGATAAATGGATTAATTTAATCAGTAAAAGGAGTGGATAACTGTGCAAATGAATGGAAGATAGTTGGAACAGTTAGCTGAATAATGGATCAACAATTAAAATGATTTACTAGGTTAGCAAAAGTGTGCTATTGATGGTGGGGAAATTAAAGTAGCTAGATGATATGTCATTTGAGAAATAAAGGAAGTGGTAAAAGGACAGATGTTACTTTATCAATCTCTACAGCTGGACATGACGTCCAGTTTAGAACTTTGAATCAACACACTATGAATATGCTGGAGTTGATAAAGGGGGCGCTGGTTTATCTGACAGGTCTGTTAGAGGACGAGACCACGCCAAACCATACGGTACATTGTTTATTTGTAGAACATGACTTACAACTGAGTTTATGGAGAAACACTGAAACACAGCCCTCAATCACTCACTCACACTCACTCTCTCTCTCTCTCTCTGCATTCGTGGGTGAAAACAATGATGCCATCCATTCATTCCTCCATCCAATCAGAGGAGTTTACATTCTCATCAATTCCCATGACAGCTCTGCTCAGACTGGTATTCATGCATTCCTGGCAACATAACGGCTGCAGCCAAGACAATACCTACAGACCACAAAAAGACATGTGGCGCTTCCATGAAATGCTTCAGCCATTGTTTGGTGTCTTTATGTAGAAAAACAACAACTGGAGCCGTATATCCTTGACAACAGGAGGTCATTTTGAGACTAAATGTAGACCCATGTCAATCTGGCTGCATTTTAATTAGCGAGGAAAACTGCTGGTACAAGAGAAATGGCCATGTGTGTTTATGCATGCAAAAACAATAAGGGGATGACATTGGTTGACTTTGTCATTAGTTGCTTCTCCATCTCTCTGTTTGACATCGCTCTGAGAATATCCTGCTGTTTGTTTGCACACGCTGTCTCAGATAAGACTAATTTTGTGCAAATATTTGCATATATTAAAATAGGCTTCCTTATTGACTCATTGTATCCGAATCAAAGTTGTGTGTGATGATGCAGGACAGTTTTGCCGGGTTAACTGATGGGGGCACCTGGAAGGTCAGCCATGGCTCCCAGTTTATAAGATCAATGAGTGAATCTGATCAGAGAGGACGAACAAGGTGAACTATGGTAAAGAATCCAGCTGGCACCAACAGAAAGAAAACACTCTTTACTTAACTGAGCTTGGCCAGTGTGATGTATTCAGTGTTACAATGGAAACAATGGAAGAACAGCTTTTGCAAATGGTGATCAAACAATGATTTTACATGAAAAATAAGATCCTGGCTAGCATAATTATAATACAATGAACAATAATAAATAATAATTGAATGCATAATAATAATGATAATGCAATATAATAATGATAATGATAATAATAATAATAATAATAATATAATTATAATAATAATAATGAAAACAATAGGAATAATAGTAATAATCATTATTATAATTAATATTATATAATAATAATAAAAGTAATAATAATAATAATAATAATAGCATCATTAATATTATTGCTATCATAATTAATTATTATTAATATTATTATTATTTGTATCATTATTATTAATATTATTAATATTAATAATAATTATGATGATGATTATTATTATTGTTGTTGATACAACTTATATGCTGCTTTTCTAGGTACTCAAAGATGCCTTTAGTATTTATTTAGTAGTAGTTATTTGTTATGTATGAAACATTATACACTGGTTTTAGAAACTTGGATCAGCTCCATGCAATCTAAAAGAAACCAAAATACTTTGGCAAACCAACATCTTTACCCCTGTCACTGAGATCTGAGACTTAAATGCTGCATTCCTCAATACCAATTACTTGGTTTCCCATGATTCACATTCAAAACAAGACCAAAAAAAAGTTCAAATCACTGGGTGGCACCATCCGTGAAGGAGTTCAAGCGTAGTCTAGTTGCAACCTAATTTCTAATTTAGGACGAAGTTTACACACTTAGGATTTGGCGATTGAACCAGATGAGATCGTTCCAATGTAAGCATAAGACACAACTTAAACTCCTCTCTAAAATACTGGTTGTCATGGAGCATTTGGGAGTTCACTGCAGTTATATTTAGCCCGTGAAGAGGTAGGCTAATCAGGCATGAAAGAAAGTACCCTAACAAACAACCACATTAAGAAAAGTGTTTTCCACTAATTGGCCAAATGGATTGAGGACGTCATTTCTGCAACAATAATGTGGTTAGTTTGATGTTACACTATACTTGTTAAGATGAACCTTATGTCGGAATGGCGCAACCAAAGAAAGACAACTTAAGCTGCAAATTGAATAGTTTCATCATATGGTTCAGTGTTGACTTTACGCCCTAACTTAAGACTCAAATTGTGCAGAGCTGGTTCAACAGGCTACCGGATACTATGAGCATGAACAACAAACTCAGTGAACATGTTCCAGGTACACTTAGTCAACAGGGTTTGATCATCTTGCTTTCCCTTAATCTAAATGACAACAACTTATCAAATGTATTTATTTTTGCAAGATGGTCTCTATCCTGCAGATTTAGGGCACTGTAGGAAGGTGCATCCAGTTGTGGATGCTTTGATTAATGACATTCTATCATGTGTTAAGGGGTGGACAGTAACAAAGTATATTTACTTGAGTATCTGTAATTAACTTGAGTATTATTTTTTGTGGAAACATATTACATTTACTCCACTACATTTCTACATTACATTATCAGGATAAAGATTCTCCACTGGAGCACCCACAGCCATAACTCACGCCAAAGTTTGAGGCTTTTGAAATGAAGAATGATTGATATCATTTTCAATGTTTACTCTGTTTACCACACACAAACTGAAAATAAAATCACTGTCCAACCTGTGAAAGCTTGATGAGGTATGTAGCCAAACATTTGTTTTTATTCCAGAATCATATTTTAAATAAAGTTGTCTGTACTTGTAGTAACTAAATTGCCATTTTTGAGTTATTCCCTTGATTATTCCAATTATTTTGGAGCTGCAAATCTGGAAATCCGAAGCAAGCAAATACTCCAGTACAGTAACTTAGATAATAATGTGACTTAGCAAATTTCACCTGAGTATATCTACTTTGACTCAAGTAATAAGGCTGTGTACTTTGTCCACCACTACTTGAGTGTGTAATTGTTCAGTTTTGTGTCTTTAACTTTGATGAAATGTGCTGCTGGTCTTGTCCGGACACTCTTGTAAAGACAGAGATTTTTAACCTCAATGAGGCTTCTCCAGGTCACATCAATAAAAAACATTTCCATACTTCTGTTGGGTGTATTAAGACATTTTAAGCATTATCTGCCCGTTTTGACCTATAAAAAAAGCATCTGAAGACTAATCTCACCAATGTGAAACTTAATCTTTAAAGAAACAGTCAAACATTGGTTAAAAACAAATCAGTCATGTACTCATGAACAGTATCTGTTTCCTCATTTGATGCTGGTTCTGGGCTTTAGGCTCACCTTTCATTCCAATGAGTTTAGTGTATGTGGATCTGTAAAATTGTTTTTAAGTCTTTTTGTGTGGTGTCCTGTAATCTTAAGACTTGTTTTTTGTGTTATGTAAGTACCTGGCTCAGGACTATGGAGGAAGTTTAGCTATTGTGCTAACTCTGGCATATTTACATTGAGGCATACTGCTGAAATGTTGATTAATGTGCCTTGTTCTAATCAATTAAACTCAATAAATAAACACTAATTTTCAATCAGAATAAACAAACTCTTGGGTCAAATATTAATCTCTTACAGCACACATAAATCCGTTATATGAAGTATTTTTTCCCTCATTACATTATTTAGTGACTAATGTTGAACCAATATGATATGGAAATAGATTTTTCTTTACATTTTCATGGTCCAAACTGGTGTCAAAACAGGTGAGTGTGCAAATCAATGAAGCTTGTCAATGTGTATATTTTGTCTGCTTCTTCAAATATTAATCTCAGTTTGTTGATAAGTTGTTGTACTTTCCTTCTTATTTTATTCTAGAGCAAGTAGTATTGGGATGTAAGTGACTCCAAACAAAAATTACTTACAGGCAGCATTATACAAAACATGGTTATAAGTTTAAAAAAAACATTAATTATAAATTATTTCTTCTCAATTTTTTTAAAATAAGACCTGTACAAGCTATATCACCAACTATGAGCCCACGTTTTCATCACTATAAATGAACGATGGCTGACTAAACTGACACATGGAAGTTTCTTTTTCAGGCTCCTACAGCCCCTTGCTTACCCACAGAGTCAATCGTTGGTCCAAATAAACACCAAACAGAAGCACTCACAAGGGTTGGAGGAGGGTACACCTCCGCCTGTCCTCTCCCCACTCACAAGCCGGACTCACGCGCGCCCTCTAACGGTTAGACAGTGCGCGCACAGCCGCTGCTCTCCTGGAGCTGCCGGACCACTCAATCCACGCGTAATTCAGGAATCAGGACTCACTCACACATTCCTCCTCCAAGAAGTGTGGAGCAAAGCCGGCAAGGAGCAGCCGTGTCGGGCGACGGAGTCCTCTCACACCCCGACAGCACGTGAAGGGACGGAGGGCAGGGGAAAAGAGACTTTAGATTTAACACTGGGGAAAGTGTAGGTAGATTCAAGTTGCAGTAAAGACTGAAGAGTTCCTAGTTAACCCCGCGGCTGGGGGTTAACGCTACGACGCCGCTGTCGACATGGATAAAGTTATGAATTGCTTGTTTGCTGCATTAACGCTGCTGTTGTCCGCGAGAGGGGAAGTTTTTAAAGGTAAGGATGAATCTACCTGGATGTGTTTGCACTGAACAATAACGCTATCCTGTTGTACGCCACAGTCGGGAGACGAAGTGGAGGGAAAGGCACTTAAACTGTGTTTGCACAATTTTTGACTGACAGTTAACTTTCAATTTAAGGCTTGAGGTAATGTTTGTTGTGTAAGTTGAGCACACACGGCAGTGTTGGAGTCATTGAAGTTAAACGAAGGTGGCGTTCAGGCGACAAACATTTCAGGACTGCTCGTAGTTTTGCTCTCACCTTAGTTCCGCTGTGCGTAACGGGCAGGTGCGTTCAGGGCACCGGGGCAGCCTCGTGTCTTCTAATGACATTGTTTACATGAAAACAACTTTAGGGAGTTCCGTGTTTGGCTCTAACTTGGTCTTCAGAAATGCTGTTTAATGTGATTAACCTTATGGGATGTACGCGCCAAGGTGTCACCGCATGTTCGCGCATACGGCGAGGTGTCAAGCCAAACAGAAGCTACTCTTTTTAATTTGCTCTGAACTCTGAGGGAACTTTATTTATGATGTCCAATTGACCATGAAGATGAAGGTTGCGGTCATTTTAACGCGAGGGTACCCACCTAGAATCTCTAATGTGAGGTTTTCTTGGTGGGCAGATTGACTCCACGTCCCAAATTTCTCAGCGTTTTTCATCTGAAATGTAAAATAACTGAACTGTTATACATAACATGCAGTTTCATTATAGAAACACATCTGCTGTAGTTTATGCAATATTTTTCTTTAGCATATGTTTTCCCTCGTTTTCCAGTGCTAAGTTTAATGATTGTAGATACACTTTGATTATATCTGTCTCTTTGCTCAGTGGTTTCATCTTCAAATATTCAAATTTTAACTCCTTTTTCTACCTCTTAATTTTTTCAAGCAACTGTTTTTCCTGCATGAACACTTATTCCAGCCGTGGATGTGTGTTCTGGATGCCTCTGAGAGTGTTGCCTCATCATTTTTCTTTTTTTCCTCACTTTAAATCAGACAAATTTGTTGTCTCACTCTTTTTCTAATTGCTGATGCACGCTGCATCCCTCCTGCTCAGTTTAATCATATTCATACATAGGCTACTTCATTTGCTGTGAGTCTATTCAGAGCTTTATGAAGAGGGGGAAAAGTTAGGGGATTAGCAGCAGATAGTGAATTGACTTATTAGAATGACTGTAATAATAATAGTGCAGACTTTGAGCTTTGGTGTAATAATGGCTGTAGATTGCCTGCAGGGGACTTAACATTCAGAGTGTAATTTAGGGCCTGAAGGGGTCATTTCTGCTGTCTCCTCAATTATCTATGTTGAAAAAGGGGCATTAGCCTATATTCATGGTTAATCAATATATATAGATAATGGGTGTGCTGTCTGAGGGTGATGCAAACTGTCAATGCAATTAGAGTTGCATTCAAGAACTTCATGAAAACATGGCTGAGTGACAGCATGAGTTTGGTTTCATGCTCCCGCTCAGACTCTGTGGAAGCGATGTGTGAGGTGAAGCTGTGCTGCGTGGCTTCAGTCAGAGCTGGATGCTGTGGGGATGCAGCTTTCAGATGGCCTGTAGGGGGCAGCATGGTACACATTTAATATGATACCTAGAGGATGAAGTCAAGCTGCTGGTAGATCAGAATTCAGATGTGCTTTGGAGACTGTGCATGTGCTGGGACAAAATGAGACAAAACAGCTTTGCATTTGTGTTTTACTTCTGATCTTCTTTCCCAGGATAAATATGATCCTTCAGTTTCCCAGAACCCTGGATTCACATCCATTATTACGATTTCACAATGGCTACAGGAAAGTTTCAGCCTTAAAACTTTAGCTTAAGTTCTTAAAATTTTTTTTTTTTTAGGGGGTGTTAACAATTATTATTTTTCCTGCTGAATGATACATAAACAGACATTTCCAAACCATCAAAATGACCAAGAACAAGTTGATTTTTCTTAAACAAGTCCTGGTCATGTCAGGGATCTGTTCAAAGGGGGTGCCTTGAGTTGAATGTAGGAATATTGGTATATTCAGAGTTGAACAGAAGCTGCATTAAACCTTTTAATGATACATACAATGTTTTTTATCAAGCACTCTGAACACTAGGTGTCAATTTTAGAGCCTGAGGACTCTCTCACCCTGCAGCTCAAAGTATCCCCAGTCCACTTTGGTGTGAGGTTCATCAGTCTTGCCCGCTGGCAACCTCAGGACGGAGAGATTTATCGGACTGGGCTGCGCTGCAGGACTCCCGGCGGTGCCGAAAAGCCATCGATAAATGTGCTCCTAATTGCATGAGTGTGTGTGTAAATATGTAAACCAGGAAGAAATCAATTGGCTGTGTGTTTCTGTCTCCCTGGTTAGGTGACGGATTAGCCACACATGGATGGAGATAGTATGGAGGCTAAATATGAGAACGGTTGCATGCGGGGTCTGGAGACATTTGTTATGGAGAGTATGTGATAACAGCTCATGTGATAATTAGATCACTGAGGTAACCAGAGCACCACCGGGCTCCTTCAGTGCACCGCAGCAGCGCCTTGTGACTCTGCAGCCCCAATTGGATCACATAGAGAGATGAGACCTGCAGAAGTCTTTTAATTTACAAATTAAAAAAAGAAAAACCAACCTCATAATAGGGATCACACTGTGTCTGTTTCATCTCAGTCCTCTGTGAACTTGTTTATGCACCTGGAATCTGCTCTCAGAGTACACATGAACTACTCTTTTGTTGTTGTTTTTTCCTCCCTGTTGCATTCAGAAGCCCGGTGGATGCTCTAGGTTCAGAGAGAAAGAAGAAACACTATAAATCACTTGTTGTGTATGGTCGGTGTTTCTGTTTTCTACATTACGAGGACAGCTTTTTTCTCCAGAAGGGCCCAGCCTTTGATATCTATACTCTGTCTTTTGACCGAGCACATTAAATTCCAGGGAGCAGCATGCTTTGTTATGTTTACCACCTTTTCCAGCAGCCATAAAACCTGCCTTGTTTTCTGATAGGGGTGAGCTGTGTGTGGAGAATAATGCCCGTGCTCGGAGTGTGGAGCTGTAGTTTGTCATTGTGGAGTGACTGCCGCTGATAGCGTCCTGGTTGACCGATCCTGATTGCCATCCAAGCTGTGACTAAGGAGTAAAAACAACACATCGGCTGCTCGGGAAGATAAACAGCACTTCATTTGAAGTCTGGCAATAATTTCGATAGTTTTTCACTCATGAAATGTTTCTTTTTTTCCCTTCCTCCTAGCTGACTCAGACTTAATAGAGACTTTTTCCGAAAGGTGTCCTGAAGGGTGGCAGTTTCCTTTGTGTGAGCCAGTGGAGAATGAAATTAAATATGCATGCAATTTTTTTTCTCTCTCCATGGCTTCAACCAGTGTTGGAGAAAGGAGGAAAAAAAACAGCTTCTCAGTGATTGATGATAGTACAAAGCAGGAAAGTGAGGTGTCTACATTCTTCTGTGACTTTGCTTTTTCAGACACTTGTATTATGATGATAATGAAGGCGGTGGAGACGCGTGGATTTACTGAAGCTGTTCAAACACGGCGGCTACACGTGTGACTTCTTGAAAAGGGTCTGCAGAGTTTGTCAGCATGGCTGTCTTAGGACTTGTCACTTTAATATCAAAACTTTTAAGAACCTGCGATGTAAAGTACTGCAGTGCAGACTTAGTCCATTTGTTTGAAGTGTGTGTGGAGAACTATCCATTTTTTTAAGAAGTAGAGAAGTCCAACACACTTTAAAGTACGGAAAATAAAATCACTGCTTAGCCGTTTTGGTACAAGACTTAAGTACCTCATTCCACATAGTGCTCTACATGTCTGCAACTTTGATTTAAACCCAATAACTATCATCATTAAAGCGCCCATAAGGAAAACTGCAGCCTAAAACTTCCACTAAACAGCTGTTACTTTGGTACATTCAGTTTTGTAGTGTTTATACATTTATTTTCTGCAAAAACAACATTGCATTGAGACATTTAGATGATCTGCATTATAAAAGAACACAAATTTAAACTTTGCCAGTGACGGAAACTGACACCAGTCCCTCAAAATGTCAAGATTCAGAGCACTTTGATGGAAAAGTCCGGCATGTAACCGGAAAGCATCAAACATTTTGCCTTCCTCATCAGATTTATTATATCAGAATAACCAAACATGTTGCATTTAGAGTAAAGGGCACACAGCTTGACACATTATTCAGCTCTGTGTCGTTGGGAAAAGCCAGCATCTGCTCTCTGCTAGTTGCCACCAGGCATTCTTGGAAATGTAGGAAATTAGTGATAGAAAGGGGATGTTGAGGAAAAGTCGACATGCCAAAATAAGAGTAAATAACGCTTAATCTTAAAATAAGTCACCAGAAATGTCACAGATTGATTAGAAGTGCATGAGTAACCAAAGGAGGACTCATCAGTCTTTACATGGCTGGTATGGTGTTAGAATCAGGACAGAATTCTTCCTGTAAACTTTATTACTGACACAAGCTTTAACACTGTAAGGGGGATATTAGCCGGCCTGTTAGGTGTCCGAGCAGTTACAACCAAATAAGGCACAATTATTCATGCACTTTTTAGTTTTCAACAACAATTGAGGACACAGGCTTCACACTGTCACAGCTCCTCACTTTTTTGGTAGAACTGAACCTCTGCAGAAACAAGCTCAGCAGTAATAAAAGTGGTATAAGAGGTTGGATTTAGAAGACACAGGGAAGTGTGTTTGCACTTCTTCGTTGTGCTGTGTCTCTTCTTGAGCAAACATGATTTAAGTTGGGACTCAGGTTTAAATTCTTATCTGTTCAAGGGTCTCTTTTAGTGCACAGAGGTAGTGAAATCAAGAGGTGACAGTAGCTCAGACTGTAGGGACTTGGCCGGGGAACCAAAGGGTTATTGGTTCAAGTCCCAGTATGGACCAAAGTATGGAAAAGTATGGGCTGGTAGCTGAAGAGGTAGTTGTTTTCATGGTCCTTCAGTGCCCTTGAGCAAGGCACCCAACCCTCAACTGCTCGGGACATCTCTCCATGTTTAGCCCCCTCACTCATTAGAGCACATCCATTGGAAGTATATCACATGTTTGTGTATTTCTAGCCTGTATGTGGTGCATGTTCAATAACAGAGTGGAAAAACTGAACTTCATCTCAGGGACTTATTTCAAATTTATTTTCTCCTCTTTCTTCTGAACAAATTCATCATATTGCATCTTTCAAATATAAGGCACATTTGAAGCTTCTCTTAGAGATCTGTTTTTCAATTCATTCTATGAGGAGATCAATTTCTGATGAACTCTGATTAGATCAAGGTGTTATGGCAGTTCTTTCATTTTGATGAAACCCTGAGTTTTTTTTAATTACGATTTTTAAAGTACAACTAAGATTACATTTTACTTTTAAGGTCAGCTATAGCAGGGGTTCCCAAAGTTGGACTCAGTACAGGGATGTGCCGAAGCAACTAAATTCATTTAAACGTAAATTTAAATTCCAACTAACTGACTACTCCAAAGGTAAGAAAACACCCAGAAAACAGCTAAACACATGATCACAGAGTCTGTGGGTAAACAATGTTAGATTGGTTTGTCTATTGTGACTAAGAATAGCAGAGCAAGAACCACCAGCCTTCAGTCCTCCTTGCCGGTTTAACTCCTCATGCTTGTGCTGGTTGCACATTGCTCAGGGTGGCTATATGCTAATTTAACCAAATGCATATAACTTTGTCCCCATTTCTAAATTGAAATACTGCCAAACAGAGCCAGCCTACAAGATTCCTTCATTCATGTGCACTTGTTTACATCCAGGGTATTGGGTCTGGCTAGTAGTGGGTGGTTCCAATACAGCTTTGACACGATGGGTTCGCGATAGCTCTTCCAAAAGAAAAAAGATTTTTTTAGATTATTTAAAATGTCATATTTTATCCATCATTGTAAAAATACAAACAAAAGTAGTGATACAATTTGAAATAACACCGTGCCAATAAAAAATGTATCATCAGTTTTCTCCCCTGACTCCTGAGGTGATTACCACAGAGGAACATTAGCATCAGTAGCAACAAGTTAGATAACAGAAGCTCATTTTTGAACACCAGCTAAATTCAGTATCTTTAAGGCGTTAAAGGGATAGTTCAGTTTTTATAAAGTGGGCTTGTATGAGATACTTGTCAATAATTATTGTATCAGCCACAGTTGATGCTGGCTTGCTCGACCCCTTTGTTGAGAAACAGGCCAGGTGTCCAGAACAGAAGCTAGAATATCAACTGATACAGACGGGGCCAGGTCTAGCATGTAGGTTAGCTAATTTGAAGAAGCTTCAACAAAAGCATTTTTCTCTGTCAAAGTGTACGATCCATTTGGAAATTTGTCAGTGCTTAATTTTGCCATCAGAAAGCTCTTTCGTCTTGGCGCTGAGCTAATGTAGCACACATATCTGCTCTGCTAATCACTTAGCTTTTGTTCTCTTGAGAAAAAACATGTTTAACTTACACTTAAGATCCTTTTGTTTAATGAAGGCATCAACAGGTTTTAGATTAATTCAGTGTAGTACCAACTTTACAGTTACAGAGTGTTGTATCTCGGACACAGCAGACGGTCACACTTAGCCAGACAGCAGTCTGCAACACAAGGGCCACAGCATTTAGACAATCCACAGAATAGCTCTCCTGCTTCAGTCTCAGATTATTTAACTCACTGAGGAACAAGTTGTCCTACAGTGTGTTGACAACTGGAACAGGTGACCAAATGAACACAGGGAAAATAGTTCACTGCTACTGGAAGTTTGCAGACCACAGAGCTGCAGCACATTAAACACTATCAAAATTAATCAGGATATATCACTTTTCTTGTGTTAGACACTGCTTAGTTCTTCAATTTTTAATACCATGCTCAAAATCCCACTGTCTGCCAAAACATGCAGCCACAGAGCAACTCTGTTTACTTTGTCTGTTGGCAGCATACCAGCTGCTGTCAGTCAAACTAAAACAAACTCAACCTCCTGCCCACTGACACAAAAGTTTCTTCATACTTTAATAAAAAATTAAATAAACTCAATAAGACATTAATACACTGAAAAAAAGACATATCAATCTGCGAAAACAGATGAATAAACATGACTCTAGCTTCATATGACTCTTCTTCTTGTTCTGTCTTAAAGTGAATCAAACAAACACAACTTTGTCTGAAATCATGACGCTGAACATTTGAGTGTTGATTCCTCTCAGAGCAAAGACCCCTAGACATCAGCTGACACTTCATAACCTTTAGTTCGGTCTTCAGGTTTGAAACACATGATAATTTGGCAGTCAGAGAGAGAGTCAGATGACTGACCTGGCCGGTCAGGAACATTCCTCTGCCGGCCATATAAAGCTCTTTGGGAACCTTCACCATATGTTTAGGAGGATTTTCTCTCCACACTTGGGGAGACATCATATAAAAAAGCTGTGCTTTTTTCCATTGCAGCATTTTCCAGCAAACATGAGTGTGAAATTAGAGCTCAGTTTAAGGTTTAAAGCTCTAATTAAAGCTGAATATGCTTTGAAATGAAACAATGACTTTAAGTGTTTGAGAACAGAGCATACTGAAAAAAGCACGACACTGTCCAAACAGTAGACTGTACGAAAGGATGGACAGCATGCCAACTCCTTAAAAGTGAAGCCAAAACATTTAGAGCTGCTCCATCCTGCTGAATGCAGTATGGATCATAAACCCCACCTCCTCCATGTTAACAGATTGGACATGAGTCAAACTATAAAATCGTAATGCATGTCAAATTTTATTTTTCAAACATAGTTTCTGTCTTATAAGTTAGCTCTGATCATGTGGTTTTATTTCCAAATTCTAATTTAGTTTAAATTAGTTATTCATTTCTAAAAATGTTGTATAACCAAGCAGCAACTTCAGGCCGCAAGAAATGAAGCCAACGTGGAAGTTCTAAAAACTGCAGTTCCTCAAGTGTCCACTGGAGGCTGGCTCTGGAAGTACCAGAAACCACATACACACCCATTCAAAAAGCTGATCTTCACAGCAGAAATAAACATGTTTACAGCCTGGTACAAAAAAAATCTCTGTCTGCACACACTGTATGGGGGTTGAATTCTTTGATGTGAGGGCTATTTTGGCATCACTTTTTCAAAACTGGAGGTTAAGGTGGAGATCTGTTGGCCATCTTTATATACGGTCAACTGTCCAAACACTTCTGTTCTGTATTGTAATGTATGGAAATTGGTTTGGCGTTGGCCTGTCAGAGACACTTCCAGGAGAAAGAAAGTGAGTAAAAGTCTTGGAACATAAAGTCTTCCAACGTGGTTCATCATCTTCATATCCCTGGAGGGCCACTCCACATTCAATCATTAGCTGTTGATTTGCAAGTGATTTTATTTACATTCTTGAGAGGCAGTAATAGTTTGAAGCTCATTCTTCAGGCGGCTGATGTGGCTACGTTATCTGCGCGCTCTGCAGCGGAATGATAATTGGCCTTGAGATGTGACTCTGTGAAGGATGCTGGACAAACAGAGCTGCTCTAATTATACACAGCTCCTTCTTCAAATGAAGAGGATAAAAGCTAATGAATCGCACACAGGCCGGCACAGGGGCTGCCTAATGAAGAGAGAGTGAGAGACAGAGAGATGAGTGTTTGTGAGGGAGAGAGAGAGAAAGAGAGAGAGAGAGAGCGTGTGTGTGTTTGTGTGTGTGAGGCATGCTCCAACAATTCTGTGATCTCATCACCATGTCTAAAAAAGAAAGAAAAAAAACAGCAGAAAAACAACTTACTATTCAGCGGATCATGTTTACAGAAGTTTTCATTCCTTGTAGGTGGCTCGAAGAGACGGGGAGCGCAGAAAAATTTCACTAATTAATGCTCCAAGGGTCTCAATTGTTGTTAATGGTGACGAGGAGGAGGAATGGGGGAGGAGCAGGGGAAGCTGTTAAATTGGGACATTACAGTCGGTCTCCTCAATTGATTTTTAAGCCAGCTGACTGCATAACAAGAAAATGGCGGCACCATTCAGCGACACATCTGACTCCTCTATTAGCCTACTTTGGTCCCATATTTTACGACACACCCCTGCTATCTTCCATACATTAAAACAATTCCATCCAAGGGTATCCAGTAACGCCTCCATCATCATCATTTTTGAACCAGTCAGGTAACCAGCAAAGTGTTTCAACCAGCGAATTAGCTTCAGCTAGCCAAAGCTCTGCTAGCACCATAGCTAGCTGGGACAGTATTTTTTTCGTTCACTCTGATTCTTGTTGATTTTTTTTACTCTTCTTTATTCATACATGTCTGGTTGTTCTGAAGAAATGGAGACTTCTGTGAAAATTGGGCTCAGGGGAAAAAAATGTGTGAGCCAATGAACACTCAAAGGATCCTAACCTAAAAACTAGCTGAGCATTGTCATGTTAGCTAGCAGAAGCTCCGCTCACAGACTTGTATGACTTCACGTGTCCTAAGGAAAGCACCAGAGATGGAAGTTTTTAAAAGTTATTAATTTTTTGGACATTTTGCCTTTATTTGAAAGACAGGAGGGAAGGAGAGGGTGGGGGGTGACTTAAAGCACTGTGTCGAAGAAACAGCTGCTGTGACAAGGACTGTAGCCTCTGTATGTGGGGTGTGTGTTTGAACCACTGAGTGCTACAGATGCTTTGATTTTTATTCAATGTTCTTAGCAGCTTCAGTAGCTCTGTGAGTTGACCTTTGGAGAAGTGAGGACCTGCGGAAATTTGGCTCCTTGTAAATAGATATGTGAACAATGATTCTGAAATACTTTTTACCTAAAATTGAGCACATAATCGCAAAACAGGTTAGTGAACTTTTCTTTGACGGCCCGCCTGAAATCTCTGCATGCAGAAAATTATTTGAAAACCAACCATTTTCAATGTGAAAGGGTTTTATTGTGTGTATTTACTGCTTAGAATCTTAGGGTTTCGGTTTTCCTCAGTGTATAAGCAGACAACTTCAAAATCTGGCAAACTACAGGCCAGCTTAGGGTTTTTGACTAATGGATGAAATAATCAAATTTAAAGGGGCATCCCATCAAAGTGATCCTTTTTGTTTAGCACATGTTCTCTGCTGGTGCCTTGAAACCTGAGTCTGTCAGTGACCAATGAATGGCATTTACAGCTGTGGTTTAGATTGAATTGACCCCAATCCTGGAACAATCTTGACTTGTCTTTAAAACCTGCTGCTCAATCAGCTGTATTTTATACAGCATTGTCGTCCTGTACAACCCGTGGGTTTATTATGTGGACTGAAATTGATTCTGATAGCGCTCACTTTGATATTTGGTTCAGGCGAGCTTTTATCCTCGACCTGAAGCGTGAAGCTTAATTTCGTGTCTGTCAAATAAAACTCCCGCCGCTGCTTTGACGCTGGAGTCAGGAGGGTGCAAAGTTTCTCCTGTAATTTCATGAATAACTCAAGTTCGCTCCTTCACGGGACAAGTGCACTTGCAAACTTGGAGGAGACTCTGTTTCGTGCCAAAAAGCTGTCTGCGTAGGCTGATGCTCCGAACACAACCGGTGGTAGCATAGGTGGAGGAGGGGGGCTGCTGCTGCTGTTTCACCTTGTCTCCTGTTATTTATTAGGCTTCTGTCAAGACTCGGGCTGTAGGCAGGTGTACATCCCTCCTCAACCTCCTCCTCTCCCCATCCAGGCCTTACGAGTATAACCAGGGGCAAAATTCTCCATTACTGTCAGTCTGAATCTGTTGCCGTCACATTAGCGCACGTCATGCAGTCATTAATGCATTAGGCCTTGTTTGAGTGCCAGTTATTTGCATTGGCTTTTACACTGCCTATCTGCCCTTGCGCTAAAAGCTGCTTCATCTGAACCTATTGACCATTTAACTGTTCAATAATGGAGCAATCCCTGTGAACGAATTAGGCCTCAGTGGTCTTGTTGAGTAATGGTAATCAGGACGTGAAAAAAACAGCACGTACATTTTTTATGGCCCTTTGAAGAGTTTCGGGCAGCATCTTCTCCTTCTCTACTGTATGTTTCTAACATAGATGTATCCCTCCAGCATATGATTGCACCACTAACAGTTGAGTACACTGTCATCCACCCCTTATCCTCCACTTCTTTCTCCCAAAGCAATGTACCTGATTATACTCCCATTGGTCACACTCTGCCGCCTATTTGGAGGCTGTTATCTGTTTGTGGTGGAGACTCCTCGGGGAAGCGTACAGCCGATAAGAGACTGTTGTTCTGTAAACAGCCCTCTGACCTCCTCAGGCTGGGCTTTGGCTCCTTTTCAAATCGCTCGCTTTCTGAATTGGCCCCGGAAGCTCAAACCTTCGTGTGACTGATTCCCCATGGGGAGGTTTAATGGCATTACTGCACGCTCTGCACCATGCAGGGTGGTCACTACAGAGCTGGAGGGGCTGTTTTTACCTCCAGAAGCAGAGGGAAGGAGGCTGAATAAGGAAATGTAGTCTCTGAACGTTTGGATGCTATTTTGAATTCCCCCTAAATGAAAGGCTTTTTTATATCTAATGATTTCGAGGTGCTCTACTTCAATGTCAATCATCGTTTTGTTCAAACCATGTGCCAAACCTCTTATCACAACTCCAGTTATATTCTCACTTGTGCTTGTCCCTGTGTGTTAACTCACTGGAATCTGACATGAGACAAGTGCACTAATAGCTCTTCTGGGGACAACTTGGCTAACTGCTGGACCGTCCACTATCCAGCTCGATCACTCCAGCAATGTCAACTCAGTTTTTAACACGTCCTTTGTTTAATTTCCCCGCGCGCCTAAGCAAACAACACATTGAAAATCAGTAGCCACGGGCTGCACTGCGGCGAAATGTTGTAGTAAATCACTTTTGGTGTTAAACACTGCTTCATTGACATGGCCATTGAGACACACAGCTGCAGGGCTCGTGTTAAAGACGGAGCAAACACAAAACAATAACTGGAAAAGATGATGCTTGCCTTGAAGCCCGGCTCCCACCCTGTAATCAGAGTTTGCCACGCTTAAGAAATTACAGGGCACAGGAGTCATTAGAAGTGTGGGTGCAGCTACGCATCGCTAACGGAAACAAAGTTGAAAACACATGTTTTTGGAATAATGCACATCTGAATAAACAAAGAAGTGAAAACCTGACAAGTTGATTGTAATGATAGTACGCTGCCGGCCGGGAGGATAAATTCAGTTGAATGGGATGTCTCAGAGACGTATTAGTGTTGGTATCAGGGCAGAAGGAGTAATTAAAGTGGAAAGCCTCGAGCATCAGTTGGGTTCTCAGCAACGTTATCATCAGTCCAACTACCTCAGCTTCATATCATGACAAATAGCACTCTACTTAAACAAGATAACACAGAATTAACTCAACATGTTTGTTATTTCTTAGCATCTATTCAAGTGAAGCAATCTGAAGAGTTGTCTTTCACACCACAGAACTATTATCAAAACGCTCCAAACACTGATGTGAATATTTTTCTCTATTATCGTTTCAAACTGCTGAAGCTGTGCCTGGACTGAAATGCAAACATATCTTTTTCCTTGTCCTACTAAGTCTTTGAGCATGTCCCAAGGCTAACTGAGGATTTCCCTGTTGCCACTTCCAGATCTCTAAATGGGGCATTATTCATAATGGAGTCCCAGCTGAGGGTAGGCTGTGGAGACATTTATGAAAATGAGCTAGGACAAGGAAAAAAAAAATGAAGCAAGTGGATCTTTATTCTGTTTCCCACCAAGGATTGTTTTACCAAATCTAAATGGCGTTACCTATTTTGTTTTATTTTCTTGTCAAGTGTTGGCTGCTGTACTCGACCCCTTCTACACAATTTGAAGACCTAAATCTACCAGTTAGCATAAATATGGCTGAACATCACCAAAATGAAAACAAAACAAGGATATTTTTATCGTGAAAATGTGATGTTTTTTTCTTTATTTATTACAATCCCCATTAGCTTCCACATTGTGGTTGCTAGTCTTCCTGGGGTCCACACAACAAAACAAAAACAACAAAAACCATTATTTAAAATCACACATTATCCATAAATCAAAGATGCAATAGCAGCCAATTATAAAAATTAAGAATGAAGCTAGCTAACATCAATCCCAGAAAAAAAGAAAGGCAAAGTCTTTCACCTGTAATCTTATTTTTAAGCCTGCTCTCTTTATTTTTGTACAGTGTATTCAAAACATTACTGTCCTTTTTTCCCTTCAAAATTGTTTGAGTAGATTAAAATAGTTGCATCATTATGCCTGTAGGCAAAGAGGCTAGAAGCTACCAGTTAGCTTGTTTTAAGCTAACAAACATTGGAAGCTAAAAGAAATTAGGCAAAAAAAAAAGTCTTTGGAAACTGTGACTGTAACTTCTGTAATGACTGTGTTGTCTGGTATTAAACAACAGCATTGGCTTGGACACTATTCCTAGCATATCTGTCACAGATGAAGCTACCATTATTGGTTTTTGTGTACTGTAGTCCTTAGGAATCTATGTTTTAACAACAGGTTTCTTCTGGAGCTGTTATTTTTGGTTTGAGTTAAGGAGAGTTGGTTGTTCATCTTGGGAATCGCCTGGAAGCTTTATTTTTTGCTAGCTGGCTGGATTTTTCAAAGCAGACAGTGAAATCCTGGAGTTTCTTCATTCTCAGCACATTCAAAACAGGCTGACCTTTTAACAGCAATTACAAAATCAATACGTCTCACACTTCTCATTTATTTTGTCAATTAGATGTTTATAACAAGTATTTAACAAATCTCTTGTGTTCCCTTTGACAGCAGGCAGCAGTCTGAGTATGTATTAGGCTCCACTCTGTACCGCATCATGTTTGTTGAAGCTAAAACAAACCTAAAAGTAAAAAATAATATCAGTTACATTTCTCATATTCAAAATATGTCATGTCCATGTTGACTTGATGAATCAATTAATTAATTTCACGGTCAAAGATGGCACAAAAATTCAAGTTTTACCTTTTAAACAAGACTTGTAGATTATCTTTGCTTAACTTGAGACTGACATTAATGAACTGAAAGTCTCTGAATGCAATTTCTTTAAAGCAAACAGTGGGAGAAATCTTAATTGAGCCTGAACGTGAGCAAGGTTAAGGTTTTACCTATGAATTTTTTAAAATATGCTTCCTTCAGGCAGGCCACTGTGGCTCATCTTTGGCTCATTGGGTCGCTGGGATGTTTGCAGTAGCATCACACATTACAGATCAGAATTGCAGTAGCCTGGCGAGGCAGAGGCACACAGGCTAGGTTCAGAGGATGAATAATTCACTCCCATGAGCCCAGACTTCTTGCCGTGAGACTAATATTCAACAGCACCTGTGTGTCTGAAAATCTCCCCCCTTCAACCCACCAGGTTCCTTTCTCTGGGGAAAACCGTACCCCCTCATCACCCCAGCTGTGCTTCCTCCAAACTGTCAGAGCAGCACTGCTGTGATGCTGTGCCGGGATGACAGAGCAGACGAAAGTTAGTTCAGTTTACACTCGGTTGGTGTGTGACTGGACTTCCAAATAGTGAGGAAAGTTGGAACATAATTAGAGCTAGGTATGAAACTTTTAGCGGTTTTTGGTACAGACAAAAATGTGTTTGTAGGACGGAGCTGTGAAAACAATCACAAACCAAGCATGGAGCATTGAATTTCTTGTCTTATTTGTCATGTTGTCATTTATTTTTTAATCATGTCCCATGATTTCGATCAATATTTTTTCTAAATGAGGAAAATATACCACCACCATGTCCATTTAGTAGCATTTTGAGAGAAATCCATCGTACGATATTGTCTAAGTCAGCAGACCTGGCCTGGTTGTCATTGAGTTGAAACTTCCATTTTTTCATGGGCACTTAAAGGACTTCTGCTCCGTTTTTACAGAGTAAGCTGAAGATCATGAGTTATGGGTGAAGGCTCCAGAACAGCCTATAAATGCTGCATTTCGGTGTGATTGTTCACTTGCTTTTCAAGAGGGTTCTCTGAAGAACAACACTTTGCTTTTATAGCGTTCATACATCATTGTGTTATCTGTACCAAATTTTAAAACTCTTCCCTGCTATAAATCAACACTGTCACACAGGCTGCTGATCAATCTAAGGTAGATTTTCAAACACCTGTCTTTCTCTTGCGTTTTGTAGCCAGGTGTAATTGTTCTGTGTGGACAACAATAGCCGAGCTGCCATGACTTCGTTTTGCAATCAACACGTTTAATTTCTCCCACTTTCTCCCTCCTATCATTCTAGATTTCATCATTCAGCCATCATTTCTATAATTATCAGAACAAAAGACGCTCAAGCGTTGACAGATTGACTGCATGGAAGCATGTGTAGGCGTTTGTGCATAAACACATAGGCAGTTTTTAGTGTGTGTGTGTGTGTGTGTGTGTGTGTGTGTGTGTGTGTGTGTGTGTGTGTGTGTGTGTGTGTGTGTGCGTGTGCGTGTGTGTGCGTGTGTGTGTGTCAGGTAACGGACCCATCTCAGGCTTATTATCAGGGATGTGACAGAAGGCAGCAGGCAGCAGCTCCGGAGCCTTAATGAAACCTGGGCCCTGGCTAATTGGTGACACCGTGGCGTGAGGGAATGAGAGAGGCAGTAACCAGACTGGCAGGAGGAAAAGGAGAGGACAGCAGGCTTGGCCCTCACACCGCTGAATTAAGCCCGTCATGTTCATTTGTAGAACACGCCGAAGGAGGGGACACCTTCACTCTTCTTATCAAAATCCTGCAAATGGAAAACTCCCCGCTGGCTGACCAAAGATAGCCCCAGCAACCATGCTTTGTACTGAGCAGAGTTTTCCTTTTCATGATACCTTTTCACATCTCTCTCTCTTCGGCTCTCACTTTAAATGTGCAGGGTTTGGTTTGGCTGAACTTTGGCTTCATCTTTCTTTTTTTGCAGGATTTTATCAGGGGTGGTTTTAGAAAGAAACTTTTGCTCATTTCATGGTGACGTCCAATCAGTTTATGCTGTATCAACCAAAAACTGACTCCATCTGCTCGCAGAGCCTTTCTGGCAGAGCTTAGTTGGACCAGGGTGTGATTAGCCGCAGCCTCGGCCTTAGTGTGTTGCATTTAAAACACTGTAGACTCTCGCTCAAATAAGTCAAGCTGGTTACCACGTTCAGTAGAATGCATTCTTGTTCAAAAGATTCTCTGTGCTCTTTGTTTTTGATGTCTTCATTTATTTATTTAGCTGTCTGTAGCATGGTTCATACCTAGCTTGGATACTGAAACATCAACTACAACAAATGCCAGTGCTGAGAATATACAACAGAGTTTTGCAACCTTGCCAAACTGCAACAAAGAGAGATATGAACCTTCACCAACATGATACATTTTATAATACATATTCACATTATATATCTGATACATGGAAATAAGGTGAAAAATTGCCCTTTAGATGAATACAACTAAATTAGCACTCTTAACAAAAGATAATAAGCCTGAATGAAGTGAAACTATTTGTAAGTGAAAATGAAGTGTTCCACATTTAGAAACAAAGGGTTACATTTAAAAGTAAATACCCTCTCTCTTAATTTAATACGTTTGGTGAGGCCGGCAACACATGATGGCTAATGTTGGTTGACACTATTACTTAGCAATTACCGGCGAATAACATTAGTGAGTCAGATTATTGGCTCTTACATTACTTTTATTCTCTTTTCATACCGTTGGAGCATGTTTAACATATTCAACAGAGTATCAGGGCCATGTTACAGAAAAATATGACATTTTGAGAATAAAGTCATGATGTTTCAAGAATAAAGCGTCAAGAAATTAACGCTGTTTTTGTGCTGGCAACCACAACCTGTTTCCCTTAGTGGTGACTTTTAAGTTCTTTATGAAATGCTCAGTGTGCTGCATATTTGCCATAATTTAAAGGAATTTAACAAAGAAAATGTAAAAATTAGTGATAGAAATGGTGTCAGACATAGGACACAGGCCCTATACTAAAATTGGGTTGTAATTTTAAGGTGGCAGCTATACTTTATTTTATTTTAAAGGGGAATATCAGTAAAGCAGCTAGCTGCCTGTGCTAAATAGAGGAATTCACAGAGCGTACTTGCTTGATTGCTTTCCATCTGGAATTCCTGAAATCTTTCCTGGGCAAGAAGGCATTCGTGTGACTGAATAAAAAGGCCAAAGAGCTACTGTAGACATCTCTGACCACACCAGACCCAGAGCACCTTTCACTGAGATATCAAGAAGGAGCTGTCTCGTTTTAAATGTGAGGTTGGTGTTAAGGTCAGAGTGGGGATAGTCGGAAGCGAGTAGGCGTAGTTTTTTTTTTTTTATTTTTATTTTTTAATATTTTTTGGGCTTTTTACACCTTTATTGATAGAGGGAGAGGACAGTGGATAGTGTAGGAAACTGGGAGAGAGTGGGGGAATGACATGCGGGAAAGGAGCCACAGGCTGGATTTGAACCCGGGCCGCCCGCTACATGGGCGCACAACTTAACCAGTAGGCCAAGTCTGTGCCCATAGGCGTAGTTTTTAAGAATTCTATAACACCAACGAGTCTAAAGGAAAGAAACACTCTGAAAACTCTCTGAACTGAGCACAGTTAATTTATTACATCTAAACACAGGATCCCAGACTCTGCAGGGAAACAATGTCCAATTTGTTTGCAGATTGTGGCTAACATTAGCAGAGCTAGCACCACCAGCCTGTGATCCTCCTTGAAGGTTAACGTCCACATGCCTGTGTTGGTTACATACAATTTTACTTTTGTTTACTAGATCAACAAACTGTCATCAATGCTGTTTTACTTCTAGTAGTGCAGCATTATAGCATTATGGCAGTAGCAATTGATTGCAGCTTCAGCACCCTCTAGATGCAGGTGGCTGTGCAACAAGACCAGCATTTTGGGCCTACAATGATAAGAATAGCAATAATTTGTTTGACTGACTGGTGATTTTGGTGGCTAGCGAGGGTGACAAAGTTTAATCATTTGGTCGACAAACATCCTGGTTCAGAGAATGCCTCCAATTCACTTGAGACCAAACTTACTACAAGTAAAATATGAAGAGGACTGAGAAGTAGCTCATCAGACTGAGTTAAATTATGACTTAATTCTCACAATATTATGACTTTGTTTTTTAATATTATATTTTTTTCTGGTTATACAACATGTTTCCCTCGTAACTTTATTAACATAATATCATTACTTTATTCATGGTATCTTAACTAATTTTTCTTTAATGTGACTCTAATACTCTGTTGTAGTATTGAATTTTGCATTCATGTCACTGGTGGCTGTATTCTTTAGCATACACAAAAGTCCAGTGTAGTTTGAAGCCTTGTTGTCAGTGATTGTTTTATCCTTATTTTTACATTTCTGCTGCCACCTCAATACAGAAAGATAGATTTCCAGTGATAAAGAGTGGCGGGAACACTCCAGAGGTATCTCAAAACATATCTGCATACTTAAGACTCCACTACGGGTGAGTGAGTTAATTTGTTTATTTGTAAATTTGGGTTAACCCGCCCTGCAAGCTTGGAGTGCTCGGTGGTGCCAGAGGTTGTCTGCAGCTCTTCCCGCCTCGCTCTGGGCTGGCAGTGTGACCCCTCTGCCTCGCAGAAAGCCAGTTTTGGCTTCCTTATGTCCACCACAGCTGGAGGGCTCCTTCCTGGGCGTCGTGGTTGACCTGTCTCTGCTGGTAGGAGGAGTATCGTGCAGCCGGCTTCTATCAGTCATGCCCCCAGCTGTGTTTGCGCCTTGGAAAGGACCACAGAGGCCTGCTCCAGTGTTATGTTTGAGTAATAGTTAATGATGTGCAGTATGAGTTGTGTTTCTCGGCTGAGCTAATACTCATACTGATGGCCACTACTCGCCCCATTTATTCCTTGCACCAGTCGTTATCCGTCAGTGAAATTTAGAGTTATAGAGGCCATTTAAAGGCTCATTATGAATAATTACTAACTCTCATATATAGCCAGCTTCTTATTGAGTTAAAGAACTGTGTAAAGGAGCCGTCGCGTTGCGGCTTAACAAAGATTAATCCTGTGACTTAAGCATGCTCAAATCCTGTCTATCCTCCATCTTCACAGGTTCACATCTGAGGCTAAGCTTGTTTGTCCCTTAAGATCCAGATGAAAGATCTGGTTGGTTTGACCGTGTTGTTTCAGACCCCGACATGAAATGACCTGATCAAACATCCTCGGTGCTCACGCGCCGACAAACACCACAACAAAAGATTTCCTTCCACATCACTTCCCTGCTTCTGACTGAAGTGACAGATCTAGCCCAAGTGTGTGTGATCCAACTGTCCCCGAATACACGCGCAGATCAAAGAAGGCAAAAACATTTACATAAAAGATTATGTATGAGTCGTAATTAGTGCCTGCCTCGGCAGTGACAACAGAAAATATGAGTTTTTTTGGCTGGAGGATGAAAGTAAGGTGGGGTTAGATTTATAATAACCAGGTCTGAGCTTCAGTGTCACTTTTTTAATTGAAGAAATCCCCAAAGATTTTCTGGTCTTTTCTAGGAGCACCTGACTCAAAAAAAGAGATAGATTAGGATTAGTCTTATTAATTTTTGTTAATGCACTCATGCACATTCATTTTCTCCAAGATAATTACGTGTTTTACTTTGAAGGCTCCTAATTCTGTGCACCCAAATGTACTTAGTGTTGCACCCCCAGCTCTGCAAAGCTCTTAAACACACTCCATCCTGTATAAATGAGGTTATTTCATCCTTTACATTCTAGGTTATTTCATCCTCTGAATTCTATTCAGAATCATGTGTCGCTGTCATATTACATCAAGGTACTACAGTGTGATTGAGAGTGAGTGATGCAAGATTATAGCTGAAGGCTAAAATGGATTTTTGCTACACTCTGCTACAGTGGGTTATGATATTTATTGCATGTGGAGAATTTTTCTGAAGATGTGTCAATTGGCAGAACTCTAAGAGAAATCTTCTTAATGTGTCTGTGCAACAGCATGTCATTAGAGGCAATTTCCCCGCCACAAAGAGGGTCAGCTGAGGGGGTCGCATTGTTTGGTGCGCTAGTTGGACTATTATCTGGAATTGTGTGTGGAGACAATTTCTGAAATTTCATTGTAATCGTTGTAAGTAGCTCGGCGAGGTGGAAGTTCATTCTGAACACTTGTAAAAGAGTACTATTTTCAGAAATTAAATAGGACGCCCTCGGATGTCTGCGCCTTATCTGGTACTAATACACTCGCACACACACTATGCAGCGGCGACAGTGGCGAGGCATGCAGGCTTATCCTCCTGTGGGTGGAGCTGACATTTACTCTGAAAACTCACCTTTTGGTTTCTGCCTCTGGATTTATGATATCACTCTTATCAAGATTCCATCACAATTTTTCATTACACTTGTTCTCCAGCAGTGTGTGACTACCTGTCACGGCTTGTAAGATTTGCCCTATGAGAGTAAAGATTGAGTTGTCTGAGTGAGTCGGTCTTGCATGGCTGATGTTTTTTTAAATGTACGCAGTATGTAATCATGGCAGTGATATGCATTGACATTTCAGATGCGTGCATTAGGCTTGCGTTGAGGCCTCTCGTGATGATGCTGGACTGGATGCCAGACAATCCGCTGGCTGCAGAACACTCAAACCCTGAGCTTAATTAACGTTTCGCCCGAGTTGCTCCAATTCTGTCAATCCCTAATTCCAGGAGGGACATTATCCTTTGCCCGTTAATAAGTTTTTAAACATCTTTTCAATTTACTTGGGAATATTTTGAGATTTGCTTAACATATTTAATATATCTACTCTTTCGCTCTCATAGGAGGAAGTCAACAGCAGCTTTCTTACAGAACTGAGTTTCCTTTAAAGCTGGGGTTGGTAATCAGATTTAGATACACTTTTTGTTATACTGGTTAAAATGATCTTTATGTCCCGATGGCAATCAATACATAATGTGTTCTTAAAAAAGAGCGAAGAAAAGCTGCTATCTACAGCTGGAGTAAACCTGGGAAAACAACAACCAATCACCGTTTTTTGGGTGCCAAAATTTTAAACCATTCAAATCCCGTCCTGCTGTTCTGCCCGCCTCCTGCGCGTACATTTCCCCGGCATGCACTCTGAGTCCCCGTCTCCTGCCGCTGCTTCCCCTGACTCTACTGACTGCCCCTCTCGCTCGACCTCGGGCCTGTCCCCTATGACCCGATGAGGTGCTTTGCTCAGGACTGTAGTCCGGATCAGAGTCTAAAAAGCTCTCACCACGGGGGCTCTGACAAGTAGAAGAATGAATGACATTTAGTAAGTCCTACAGAAATGTAGATGTATTGTAGCGTCCGTTCGGACGCTGTAGTGATGACGAGCCGATTCGTGAACACGTTTAGTTTTAATAACCGGTCACTGTCGACCGTGATCAAGCCAACCAACAAAACAACAATCAATGTTTGAATGCATGAAGAACTTCTCCTCTTGTCTCTCCTCTCTCCAGCTCACACACTCTACACCTCTCCTGATACCTTCACTGACCGTCAACACTGTAGGAATTAAGAACATCTCCACTGAACACGTTTAACAAACAGTAGAGCTGTTACAGTTTTATATGTGTTATAACTTTTCTCCTGATATCCTGTCACTGGTACAACTGGATAATGCTAGCATGACAGTTGTGAGTACTAACAGCAGCCATGTTTGTTTGTGTTTTTAACTTTCACTATGATAATGTTTTGGTCAAATTCATGCTAGTTTTCCGAGACTACCAACCCCAGCTTTAAGAAGTTCTCAGCTGTGAAATCTTTTCCTTCTTTTTTTTTTTATGTCTCGAATCAAAACTACTTGAGAGCATTTTCCTTGGATGTAAGTGGTCTCTGAATCAGAGAGTTAAGTTACAACTTTCTTCAGATTGATGAGAGTCTGACAGCACATTTGTTGAAGGCACAGCCAATAACCTAGCCCGGTCCGGGTTGTCTCATTTCCTGAGATGAATGTCATGTAAAACATCCGCCACTTCAGGGTGCAGAGACAGACTGAATTCTGCCCCAGTGGGCATGCATGATGTTTATGCTGCCTAATATGTGGCAGCACACACTCTGATATTCAGAATAATGAGGGAAACACTCGAAACACAGATAATTCCTCCTAACGTGCATGCTCTATTAGACAGATTCATTGTTGTGAGGTCTGGGCTGAACAAGGGATTTTTGGTGCCAGGAAGGCAATGACAAATGAACCGGGGGTCTCTTAAACGATACCAGACATTACAAACAGGCAGAAACAAGCCTCTGTTTATTATTACCCACTGTATGCAGCCACTGCTTTCACTAAGGGAGGCTTACTGTAAAACATTGACTTTAACAGACTGCTGTTTCTATCATTGGATGTAGTTTTAACTTTAAAAGCATCCTTTGTTCTTGTTACGGCTCAATTGGTCTATGATTTTGAGAATCAGGAAGGTTGATTGGCTGTATTAAAACTTGAGAGGTACAAACTGTGCTCGTATTGTAACTTTAAGAATTGCAATCAAAAACAGAAACCAGAAACATCAATCTGGTGACTTCAGGTCACCCCAATTTATTAATATACTCCAAAAATACACTTTTCTCTACACAATATGGCTGCCACTTTTCTTTCATGTGCAATTTATAGAAGAGAGGACTCAGTTTCAAAAATATAGCGCTCAAAATGAGCCTGTAAAGTTAAGTTTATGCCAAATTGGTTAAAAAGTTCACATTATTTATAAGTAAAGGGATTGTATATCTTCAAATGGGGATGCAAAATTTTTTAACTTTAATAAGAGTTAATCCATTCCTATTTAAAATGAATGGAAATTAACATTAACGCTAACACTGAAACCTGTTTAAAGTCTGATGGTGCTTCCCCCCTACAACTGAAACTGGTTCCAAGTCCACTAACAGATTTAATCCAAACACATTATATTCATAAAGATCTACGGATCACTTCAAATCTACAAACTGTATGCTCCTGGTCAAGTTGTCTGCGATCCATCTCACCATGTAGGATCAGAGTTTGGATCTTTCTTTTCTCTTAGGTTAACTGATTGAAACTAGGTAAAACTAGGTTTGCCTTCATCATTGTACCAACTTCAGAAATGCCAGTCAGTCAGTGGCACACATACTGTGGTGAGAAGTTCTTGCATGAGTTCTCTCTCAGCCATGGCTGGTATCATATGATACAGATGGATGTGAGAGTGAAGTAAGCCAACGTGAAAATGACAACATTAAAGAAAAGTGAATAAATGAACCATTTTTCAATTTAATGTCCAAATAATAAAAAGCAATATGTTGATAATAAATGATTCGCTGTTAATGGATGTGTGCCAGCTGAGCAGCGACTGGTAGGCAAAAGGTAAACAAAACAGAAAACTAAGTCCCAGGGAAGTGAGACATCTCATAGCCGAGTCTCCTGAATGTGGCTCAAGGTAAACTTTCCAAAGTCTTGGAGCATTTTTCCCCACCTGTAAGATCAGTAAACCAGAACTTATCATGGGAGTTCACAGAGTTAGACTTCTCTCTTTTAAAAATAAACTGTGACATTCAGCTTAACGGTCCAAAGTTGGAGCAACTCTGTGAGATTTACCTTTTCAGTCGCTCACTTTAAAACCTTTCCCCCAGAACTCTTTCATCTTTTCCCTTCTCCTATCTTTCTTTCTATTTTCCTCCACTCCTACCACTTAACAGTGGAGCAAACTCTTACCATGTTACTATGGTAACCAGGCAACACTAAACCACACGTCTTAGACTGATGATGAGACAAAGTATGGCTTGGAAGATCTTTAATGGCATTTTAAGAGTTTAAAAGAAAAATGCTAAATTCAAAAGCTGAAAATAAGAGCCGTTAAGGAGTTTTGATGTTCATTACTCAATTAATCGTTTCAATAATCGATGACTAGCTGTAGTTTCAACCAAAGTTTGTGTGGAACTTAGCCTTTTAGACTGAACCTAGCTTTGAGCTGCACATTCAGGAATCACCATGCATTCCTACATGAACTCTCCTACTGTAGTCCTGCCCGTGGTGCCAACACAGCAGAGAAAACCAGCTGCACCCCCGTTTGTTCTCCTCACGCTAATGTTGCCATAGCCTGAGGACATGATGCTGCCTCCAGAGGCAAGGTATCTCCGGCACAGAGACAGATCTGCGGAGACAGGGAGCACTCGGGAAGACGGATACCTCAGCCAGGCGCCTGCTGCCATTTAAGAGTCTCACCCTTCTCTGAACTGACATTTCTGTTTTACCATCTTTCGTCCGACACACCGCCCCCGCTCTGCCACTGTCACCGTAAACTTATGGACAGAGAAAAAAACATGTGGGTCTGGATGTGATAGCAGGGAATAGAAGGCTTATTCCCAACTTGTAGCCTCACAGTACATATGCCTTTGAGTTGTCCTTCCCCTGCAGTCAGACAGACTTTGGGATACTGCAGAAAGTGCGATGCAGCTTTCCTCCTTAGGGAGAACAGTGAGCCTGATGAGCTCCCTGTGGCCGGGCCAGGTGCTTCTTTAGGAGTCAGGGGGCAGCGCAGATCCGCTGTACCACAGGAGAGAGGATTGACATGATAACATAGCCTCCCTGCGCCGCCCCGGCTGCACGGCCACACAGCTTAATCCTCTCTCCACAAGGGCAGAGCCCAAAACACTCGTTCCCCTCCGCGCTCAATCCTCTGTCAAAACAAGGGGGTTTTGTCAGCCATGAGGGGTGTCGCATCCCTCTCAGTCCCTGCCAACGGAAGCGCTATTACTGCCTGCCAATGCCCCAGGAAAAAAAAAAAGGAATACCCAATATGCATATTATTCTAATACCAGCCGTCAGTGCCTGGAATTACTCGGCATGATAGCATAATGAATGCAGTGCCTTGTAGGTTTCTACATAAAGCTGTTTTGCCACTCGGATGAATAATTCATTCGAGCCCAGAGGCGATGAATCAACCAGGCAAGAACTAAGAAAATTAGCCACCAATTAGTGTTTATTTATGGGAATAGTGTGTTTTTACTCTCAATCTTTGTGCCAAAGAAATAAACGAAAAGTAAAGTTTTGGCGACCCCTGCAACCTTGGGAATACAAATGAGCAAACAGGAGGAGAGGAAGAGATGGCCTGACTGTTGGCTGAATCAGATGACCCCCATGTCTCAGCTGCCCCCTTCCCCTCCTCAGTCGGGTTATTGGACTTTCTGACTTGCTGTCTCGGCTGGCCTCCAGACATACAGTATCAGAGTCAGCCTCTCAAAACAGATTGATTTAATCTCTCTGCACATGATATGTAAGGGGACTTTGTTGACTGAGGGGATGTGATGTGAGGTTTTAATGCTGCCACATCTGAGCTAAACCTCTGTCTCCTTGGAGCGTGCAGCCCCCACCACCAACCCCCCCTCCCAACCCCAACCCCCTCCAGGCTGCCTCTATCCCTGCGCTCTGGCAGCTCGCCCGGATACATTGGTAGTCGTTAGTTGTCACTGGAGCGATGTGACACGTCGCTCTGATTCGTGGGGACTGTTGTTGAAAGTGATCGTTCCTGCCAAGGAGAAGCCCTCGCCACGGATAAATGGACACTGAACAGCATGTGAACAGAGAGATAAAAATGGCAGAAGGAAAATAAACTAGTCTGAGTTTAGCCTTGCTTCCCATCGCCACAATCTTTGGGGCTGATGGGGTTGGCAGACTGATTTTCTGAGAAGACAGTTTGTACATCTTCCTTTTTTTAAGACTGATTTTCCATTGACTATTCTTCATATTAGAAAATAAAGTTGAACGCTATATTTTTGAAATTGGTGAAAACTTAGAAACACTCAGTTTCCGTCTCAAGGTCAATGAGTGGAGGAAGATATCTCCAGCCAATTCAATGAAAGACAAACAGACATGAGTGAAGGATGGGTTTTATAAGAATCAGACAAGCTGTCGACAGGAGGATAAAGCAAAAAAAAAACCCTGCCAGATATTCATGAGGATAACTCTCAAGCGTCTGCGCTCTCCTTTTCTTCCTTTGTGAAGCTCTGATTGTAAGGAAATATGCTGCTGCGTGTGTCTCGTCCCTTTCACGAGCTCCAAATGTGGAGTTTTTGAGCTGCAATGAGTCAGTCATTGTGTCGGCAGGAAGATAAGGGAGGCCAGGTGGCAGACAATGTTTCAGCTCCCTCTGACTTGTGGGATAAGAGCTGTTCATGTCGGGTCAGTCCCTTCAGTTTTTACATGAATGGGCTGGAAAGAGACTGATTATAGAGTCCTAAGCACAGTTTAGACAAAATACTGTGAGAATAAATTCTGTTTTAATCATATATACACCATGGCCAACCACTCCGACCTCTGCTTGGTTACCTTCACTGAAGAAGGGCTTGATCAACATTGATTTAGAGATGGATAGAAAGGTTGGGCCTGCTTTGCATCCTTCTTTTACGCTGTGTTTGGGGCTTGTGTTGTCTCCATATTGAGTGAGTCAGTATACAATGCTGTACTGCCAGGTGCTACCTTACCACATTTAGAACATGCAACCATTTCATCAAGTCAGTTGAGTAGTATTGTTTAGGCTAACCTTAATGTAGCCTCATAGCTTGGTTAAACAAACCTTGGCTAAGCTCCAGTGTAAGTCCAGTTCTTACCATTTCTATTCAAATTATTATGTGCAAAATTAGCATTGCTGCTGTATGACTGGCACCTTTGGTCAACCATTTTGCTCAACCTGTTTGGAGGAATGGCCTTTAATTCTGTACATGCATAGTACCCAGCGGATGAATCATACTAAATTTAGTCATCTATAAAGTCAAACATTTTGTTTTTAAGGCAGATCTATAAATATGTTTTGGATGCAGTTTCATTAAATCTGTTTTCTTATCAAAACTTCAGTTATCACTTTATTTTTCGTATCAGAGCATCTGTGATTAAAACTACTTTGGAAACCACACCACACACCAACTCTACACAATATGTTCTATTTAGTGATTTCAGGATTTAGTATAAAAGATATCACCTCACTTTATTATTTTAGACTAACAGGAAAAAGTGTGTGTTGAAATGTTGAAATGCATGTGAATTAGACTCTCAGACCTTGAAAGCTACGACCAGCACTTTTCTCAGAGAGACATCAGAATTTCTTCCTCAAAACATCTGTTTAACCACCACCAATACTTCTTCATGTCCTTCAGTCAATCTTTGGGAAAAAGTTTCCATCAGCTGCACTCTCAAAAAGTGACTTGTTTCCATCAGCTGCAGTCAAAAGTGACTTGTTTTGTTAAGTTTGGGAAGCGAAGCAGCCTTTATTTCGCCACTTCTCCAGTCTGAAATATGGCGTTTTTCAGAGGGAACGCATTAGCAAGCTAACATTAGCTTTTAGCTTAAGCATAGCCAGAAAACTTAAGAGCTATTGGTTATTCTAGCAGATTTTAAATCCCAGGTATTTAGTACATTTTTTATACACCATCAAGTTATTGCCCCTGCTTTTGTTTATATAATATCTGAATTGAGCTACTCAGCTACATCTGTCGCTCAATTGTAAGATTTTCCCGCCTTTTTCCTCATAAGGTTCTTTTGTTTGGCATTGCATACTCTGCAAATTGCTTTGATACCAACTTGTGACTTCAGGTTCTATATATAAAACTGACCTGTCTTGACTTTACCTTTGGTGCCGGTAAACCGTTTTATCTGGAAACAGGATGCTACAGGTTTAAGGGAATATTCTGAAGACCTAATTTCAGGGTTAAAGGCTTGCCTAAACAGCTTAACTCAAATGAGACCTTAATGGCTCTGTGGAATACAGACAGGTTACTGCAAGTATGTTAGCATAACCGCTATGTCCCAGCAACAATAATAAGATTGTTTCTAATTTGTTGAACATGGTGACTAAAACAAGTCTAATTTTGGCTCGTTGTAAACCACTCCTCCTTATTTAGCTGGTTGCTGTCAGATCTAGTGTTTCAGTGGAGCTGTAGTAAACTTGTTGACTGATTTCAGTGCCCCATGTCATCCTTCATGCTATGCAGATTCTGTGTTATGAGTCACGGATCACTGTGCTATCATGTCTTCTCTCGAAACTCCAGGGAGGACAGCTCTTGTCACAAGCCATTGTGGTCGGTTCCATCAGGCTGATGTCTAAGTGCCCGTGTTGTGTTCTCAGCCAGTAATTAGCCACAGCCCTACCACCCCAATAACACAATTATATCTGGGGCTGCTCTTTTCCTCCGCACCCACAGCAATAATGAATGAACTGCAGGTTAATGAAATGTGTGTGTGAAATGGGAGACGCCTCTTGAAAAGTTTCACACATTTAATTCATCATGAGTTGAAGCCTCAGGCGCAATCCTCAAAAACGATCCAAATTTACCGCTTACTTTGCAACTTCTCACCTCAATCATTAGAAAATGAAAGCTTGTGAATGTCAAAATGAGGCACAGCTTGTTAATTTCATGCACAAGATGGATAATGCATTTATGCTTCATGGAAATAAGGCTGAATGTTCACATTTTCTTTTTAAGAAGCAAACGCTTCCCGTGTGCCAGGTATCATCATATTCAGATTTGTCATGTTGAAGCTTTGGGAAGTTTGCCAGCTCTCAATCTGTTGGATAAGTTTGTGTTTTGGGCATTGTTTGTTTGCGTATGCATGTGGTTTATCCCAAGTGCCAGAGTTTTAGTTAAAAGTTTCCGATGTTTGTGCTTCATAGAATCCATGTTTGTATTTGGAATAAGTGAAGATTTAATTGCAAGAGCTGCAAATTCAGACACTTTTAAACCCAGCAGCCCCCACTTTTCTCCCTGCAGTGTCAGGTCAGCACTACAGATGGTCATAGTGTTAAATTCCTTATTAGTTTTGCACTTAAACATCTGGATGTTAGAGTTAATATCCGCTGTGACTCTCTCTGACCATATTTTGTGTAATCACACCATGCACTTCCTCGTACTCATCTTGCCATATGGGAGTGGGCTACACAAGGTCAACTAAAAAAGTTTCTGTACTCAGTGGTGGGAAACAAATTCCAAGATTCCTCCTGTCTCCATCTGTAGAGTGGAACATTTTCAGCTATTACTTCCTCACACCTATGCATACAGAAAAAGACAAACATGAATCAACCTTTCCTGTTATTCTTTACTCAGGCCGTCTGATGGTTACCCATACTTCTATATACCTATGAGAGGTACACAGCAGAACCATCTGTACTTTGTGTATCTCTCTAGCTCTTTGTTTTCTTGTGTGTATGAAAAAGAAAAACTATGAAAAGGCAGACTGGAGGGGACAACTTCCAAAATTCTTCTTTATAAACCAGGGACAGATGACTCTGATCTACAGATGGGTGAAAAATTAAAGTAAAAACCATCATTAATTGTCTTAGTAAGTTTTTGGGTGCAGGCCAGTTTGCCTCGTGTGTATAATCATTATGTTCCAGTTTCACAATTAAGCATCTGATGGCTTGAAAAGAAACTACCCAGTGATCTTGGAACAACACACTTGTGTCCAGAATCAATTTCCAGCTTCCATTTCTCCAAACTTTACTCACACGTTAAGATTTCGACCTGGGTCACAGAAAAACCTGAGTGCCCATGCTGTGTTTGCTGTATGAAATATGACATATTTGGTGTTTTGATCATTTTGTTCGAGAGCAGTTTTCCACACGTTGTCCCAAATTTTGTAAAAGTAAAGTAATTGGGTCAAGATAGGGTGACTGTGCAGGCCATCATTTATGAAACAAAGCATTTTCCAATACATTTATGTTGGAAGTATTGTCGTGATGTTGATTTCAGTTACCTTATGGAGGTTTTCCTGATATTTATGTCTTCTTTCTTAAAATATTTTTAAATCTATCTTTTCTTTTATCAATGTTTCTTTAAATTCTCATATATATCTAACAACAGATATTAATCTATAAATGAGAGAGGTGGGCTTTCATTAGGCCTGTTCTTTGCTCTGATGCCCTAAGGCTGTGGTCATTTCTTCAGCAGCCCTGAAGCTACTGCTCTAGAATAAAACCTCTCCCCCTCCTCTTTCCCTCTTTTACTGACTCCCCTGTTAATCACTCATTGCCCGGAGGTAGTATGTTGGGTGGTTTGATTTCAGCTTTAATTTGTTGATAAGAGCTGCGGTGAAATTACATATTTAGAGAATTTCTATGACTTTCTTTGATTAGTATCACTTCATGAAAACTTCACTGAACCTGGTGCTTCTGTCGTCATAGTAAATGTCACTTATTGCAGATACCTTGTGAAACTCCTCTAGTTGTTGCTGCTTTATCCATAAATGAGTCTTTATAGCTTCTTAATAGATTCTCTGGCCCAACTCTCGTTAAATATTTAATCATCCCGGTCTTCTCTTTTTGATTTTTTTGTCATGGTCAAGCGGCCTCCTGCCCTGCAGCATTTGCATGCTATCCCTTGTTGATGTCTGTGACATTTCTGAAACCATGTCAAAACAGCTTTAACATGGCAGTGAGAGCTGCATTGTTGGGGTGTGAAAGACGGCTCTGGCAGCTCTCCTTGTTCTGTGATTGATACAGCTCTTCTGGCCAAACCAATATAGGCTGAAAGGCCTGTGGGATGGTCAAGTGGAGCGGGCAGCTCAGAGTGATGTCTGACTGGATGAGACGTTTCCTCAAATATAAGAGGGATGTGAGTATCATGACCTTTGGTTATTCAGATGATGTAACTTTGAGGGGTCAGATAGAGAAGCTGACAGATGTCTGTGTTTTTATGACAGACGTGCCTCCAGGTAATCAGGATCAGTCACAACAACACTTAAGTTAAACCGTTTCAGCATACTTCACAAGTTTGTTGAGCGTCTCATTTCATATTTTTGGAAATAATAGTACACTGTCCAAATTACACAAGTGACATTTCACACTGAGACAATATGAAGTGACTGATGACTAACACTTCTCTTATTTTGCTTCTTTAATTAAGGCTGTAGTTATTTTTCCTGCAGAGAACCTGGCTTCTTAACTACACCCAGTATGCAAAGCAGTATGCAATTATAGATGCTGATGCCTTCACATGCATGACGTGTTGGCCAGGAACACTTCTCCTCCTGCAACACATTACATTCAGGGAAAGTAAATGTCACAGAAATATGTCTATAGGCTTCCACTTATTTAGCAGACACTGTTTGTATCATCTGTAGAGCTGTTTAATTCTCTTTTTCTCATCTAGAAGAAGAAGAAGACACTTTATTAATCCTAACATATTATTTTCACTCTGTTATTGATCATGCCAAACACCCACACAAACAGGGTCCATTGAATATGCATTAATAGAGAGAGAGAGGTCAGAGTGAGGGGGCTGCATGGGATAAGCAGTTGGGGGTTAGGTGCCATGCTCAAGGGGGCCTTCATAGTGCTCAGAAGGTGAACAACTAGTCCAAGCTCCATACCCTCACCCTGACCCACCACCCACCCTCTCAAACCAGGTCCCTACAGACTTAGCTACTGCTGTTCCATGTTAGTCTCGGTGGTAATAACTGTGGCAGAATATTCGTAAAGAAGCAGCGCATGTAAAGAAGAGAAAGCACTTATTGTCTAATTTGAATTCAATTATATTCTTCTTTGGTGGCCTATTTGGTGTTTTTATCGACCAGAACTAGGACCTAAAAGGAAGGAGCTGTAGGGGTTATAGAGCAAACTTTCACAACAGTTGACCCTAACTGAAACCTTCTTTAATTCCATAATTACTAAGATGAAACAGACTTATAAAAAGGTACATTTTTATTTAAATATTCAATATTTCTTTTGATGTCTGAAGTAAACGTATGCAAAATGGCAGATTGACAGCTGTGTTGGAACATATCCAGTATATTCATGTGTCCATATGGTGTGTAATTGTGTTCTTTTCATGTCAATATGTGCACATTTGTGTTTGGTGTATCTGTTGTTTGTGTATGTTTGTATATTTGTTTGCATGCATGTGTGGGTGTGTCCAAAAAACTGTGGCACCACATTGAGTGAGCAGTATGATCCAAATTCATATTATGCAATTTGTGTGTGTGTGTGTGAGAGATGCCTTCGTGTACTGTAGATTGGCTGAATATATGAGTTTAAGACTGGATCTCACTCATCAAACTCTACCGCCCCAAAATGCATTTCAGCTCTGCAGACTATCCAATAGCGGAGCTCGCCACTCAGACATACAAATGTAGGTAGTACGTTTAATGGAGGTTACTGCTCATCCCATTCAGGGTCATTGAGGTAGATGGAGCCTATCCCAGCCGTCATTGGGTGAGAGGTACACCCTGGATGAGCCATATAGACATATAGACAGACAACCATACACACCTACAGGCAACTTACAGTGATCAATTAACCTAACATATGTGTTTTGGGACTGTGGGAGGAAGCTGTAGTAGCCTGGGGAAACCCACGCATGCATAAGGGAGACCAGGACTCGTACTGGGAACTCTCTTGCCTAGAGGCATTAGCGCTAACCACTGCACCACTGTGCCGCCTGTAATACATTTTATAAAGATTTTGAACATATTCAAATAAATACAAAGGTGTATAAATAATGATATGTATTGTATTACTTGGATTGAATTCAATACACAGCTCAGTGAAGTTGCACAATAGTGCAGCTTGAATTGAAAATACCTGACTGATAAAAAATGTGACGCAGAGATTATGTGCATCAGTATATTTTAAATGGCATCAAGTAAGTAGGCAGGATGCAGTACATATTGTTTGAGTATGTAGAAGTTAATATGTTGTTTATGTGGTATCGCATACAGCATATGTGTAAGCGTTACCTTGTGAGGAAACACATGGTTTATTCCAGGTCTCTAAGTGTATCATAAATGTGTTTGAACTGAATGTTTTAATGGATTTAGATGTTGCATGTTCTATTAATCTGAGATTAAATTGACAGTTTTTCATAATCAAATAATCAGACAGATATTTCATCATTCGATTATTTCATAATCATAAAGTTATTAACAATTTAAGTCTGAAAAAAAATTAAGATTAAAGATTAAAACATGTGCGTCACTAATTTCCAAAGCGAAAAGTGATGTCTTTAAATGCCATGTTTCATCTGATCAGTCATGCAAGACTCAAGAATATTTCATGAATTAGTGAAAACAGAGAATCATTATATTTGAGAAGCTGGAAACAATTTTATGTTTCGCTGTTTAATTAACTTAAAGAGATGAATTGAGCATCAAAATAATAAATAATATCACTAATTTAGAAATAAAAATACTTTTCTGTTGAAGAATGAATTGAATAACCAAACTGAGAAAGGACCAAAAGGATCTTTATAAATCCTCATAATTACTTCAGCAGTTTTCTTATAATTATACTGCTTTCTAGTTCTATATTAATACACTAAACTAACCAGATTATTTAGCCTCAATCTGTAAATCAGCTGTAATCATAGAACCAACTTCAGTTTATCCAGGCCTCCCTCAGTGTCCAGTGAGAATGTGCTTGCTCTGTGACTTTGTGCAGACATTTGTCACACTGTTAATAAAAAAAAAAACCTGCAGTGCAAAGAGAGATCAGAGAGATGCTGTGCCTCACAGGTCTGTGTGCTCTGGTCTAATACCTGCGATCATTCACCCGGATTGGACCGTGGCTGGATCGTAATATTCTCCTGCAGGGGACACGACCAACGCCTCCCAAAGGATCGCCCTGCTGGAACTTGAGCTCCACCGTAAAACTGTACAGGTTAATCTACTCGCTGTAACGCGTTAGGGTTTGATGGGACACTTAAAGCTGAAAATAGGTCATGAGCCGCCATACAATAATTGGATTTAAATTTTAATAATATTAATGAGACTCAGGGAATTCCATTGTTTCCTTGACTTATTCATACCACTTGACTGTCTGAAGTGATAACAAACCAGCTGAGAAGTCTCATCTGTCCCTGAGAGAGTGGGGTGATCTGTACATGCATTATCATATTTAAAGGAGGCTGCAGTGTCTAATCAGATTCATGCTACTTGACAGGTAATCCTTGGAACTTTATTTCAACTGTGAGTGCTTTATTTTTAGTGTTAAAATAACAGGATGGAAAATCAGTTACAGCCAATACTGATTTTACTTCATGCCACTTACTTAAAAAAGTAGCTTGTTGTGGTGAATGAAAGAACTCAGAAATAGTGAAAAACTGGGCCACAATGCTGTATCTGTATTTTGGAAAATTCTGACCTTACTAAGGCGAATGGTTTGATATTAACATAAACTATTTACGTATTTGTGCAGAGATACATATATGAGAAAACAAAATTGCTACCCCTCCTGAGTCTGTGTTGTAAATAAGAACCTGAAGACATTAGGGGTCCATTAATATTGGTTTTCCAGGACCGATACGATACCGATACCTATACCAATACCGATACTGATTATTAGTAGTTCATGAAATCGATGACAGATATTTGGAACCAATATTCAATTACAGTAAAAATGAAAATGTTAGTGCGCCATTGGTCTAGCAGTCTAAGCATGCGCCCCGTATACAGAGGCTACATTCCTCGTTGCAGCTGTCGCATGTCCAACTCACGGCCTCTATCATTTGCTGCATGTCTTCCCCCTCTCTCTACTCCCCACATTTCCTGTCTCTCCAGCTTTCCTATATCCAATAAAGGAAAAAAGGCCCAAAAACAAATTAAAAAAAGTTTTTCCATCAAAATTTAGAATATAGATCTGTCATTCAAAAAACTACACTACTTAATCATTACTATAAATGAATGTGTGCAACAGCAGCAAAGTTGAGTTCTGAATAGTTTGGGTACCAAATTTCGATGACCATTTTTGTACCAAAAGGTTGAGTTACATTGAATGAGCGAGTGCCAAATTTTGTCTGCTACCTTTCGGCTAGTACAAGGAGAAGTAAAAAGAAAGTACAGCTACCTTGACTTGGAGTCTCCGGGGAGCCGCTTATTTTATTAGGCCAGAGCTTGTAACCCCAAAGACAGGAAGTGTAATCTGCCAACCAGCAACAGTGTCATTTTCACTGGACACAACAAACCACAATGCCGGCCTATGGGGTTATATTGTAGCTGCACGTGTGGTGTATCTGTAGGCTATAGGTTATCAAATGGTGTGCAGACTCTGCCTATTGACTCACCACTAGCAAACCTAAATAATCCAAGTGTGGCCCACTTTTTCCAACTTGCTGCAGAGAATGGTTGCTGCACATGGTTGACATTTGATCAGTGTTTTTAGCTGTGATGCTGGGCAGCGTTTTCTCACAGTGGAAATGGACTATAATGCTAGCTGCACAAATTGCCTTTTGGGTAGAAGGTTGACATCATGCGGAGGATATTGTTATGTGCCTTGTTTGGTAGAAGGGAAAGGCCATGGTCAATGCTGTTAGCAATCTTTATAGGTGTAATTATCTACATTGTCTTAAAATGTCATGGCTGTATACAAACTGAGTCAAACACAAGGAGTCAGGATTCTTCCCACTTCTTTTAAAGATTCACACTGACCAACCTGCAGACTCTGCTGTTGCCAAGCACAACAAGAACCCAGCACACGCTTTCGATTTGAAAAGAGGGGGGCCCATGTGCCCTCTTCCACGTTGCCCCCCCCCTCCCGTTCCTAGCGACCCAGGAGGATTAATCCTGGCCTGGCCCCGGGTTCTTCTTTCAGGTAGCAGCTGATTTATTGGGCTTCAGCAGAGAAACAAAGGGTCTGAATTGTTTGAAGTGTGCAGGTGAAGACCCTAAGACGGCACTTTGAAAGAGCTCCCACAGGGATTGAGATCTCTTTAGCCACACCTGTCAAAGCAAAACTCAGATCAACACCTAACCCTTCACCTGGGCTGGGATCGACCTTCCACCTCTGCACCATCTGGTCTTGGACTTTTAAAGTTCTGTATGCTGTGTGTGGTGAGCAATGCATATGTGATTGACGATACGTCATGACACAAAAGCTAAGTAATGATATTTCATCAAGCTGATGATTCTGCCTGAATGCACAAGCTCTTTTTTTGCCTTGTGGCCTAGATTCTCTCTCTTTCTCAAGAGGGATTGATTCAACCTTTCTTCTATTCTTCTACACTTTTCTAATTAGCTTCAGTGATTTCCTAATTCTTTGACATACAACCTTGAATTATTCCCTCCTCCACACATAAAAACAAGCATTTGTTCCAGTTCTGGAAAACCAACAAAGCATGTTAATATTCTTGTTTATTTCATGATCAAACATAATCATTCCCTCCTCTGGAGGAATCCTCCCTTTGGGCTAATTTCTGGCATTGTTACTTGCATGTTTGACAAATTAGACTCTGGGAAACTCTGAGAGAACAGGGGGGGGGAGAGCTGCAGATACTGACATTAGCATTTTATCCCTTCTTTGTTACACTCTTCAGGCAGGATTCAAAGGTTTGTTGATTTAGCAGGTTTTGGGAGGATTGAAGGGGTTCAGTCTGAAGGGTCGGCCACTGTGGGATTGGGATGTTGTCTTCTATCAGAGAGAGCCAGAAGGGGGTTTTAAGCATTGAGTAAAGACAGGGCTCGTATCTCTTTCTCCCCGTATAGCTGTGGATCTATTTTCCTCCTCTCTTGTACTGTCTCTATTGATTGAAGCTCCGGCCAGTGGCCCATCACACCTGGATCAAATGTGAAACTGCACTGGAGGAAGTTTTAATTTCCCGTCTTAGCTACAGCTGTATTGTGAATCAATGCAGAGGGTTAATTCCACTTTAAACCATCTCCAATAGTTGAGTCTGCAGGAGAGGAGGCACATCAACAGTAGTAAGGCATTCAGACACAGCAGGATGTTTCTTTGTTTTTTTATTTAGGATATTCTGCAATCAAAGTCTGAGTATTTCTCACAGCTTCTCCTCACCTCGCTGATCAGAAAGCGTCTGCTCCTCGGTGCAGCTCTAACAACAAATGCAACAAATAAACAGTGATTTTAATGGAGCGCCTTTTGTGCTCAGTCACCATATCATTTCTGGGGGCATGTTGAACACTAGCAAATGGGAAGCCAAACAAGCTTATTTCATTCTGCCATTCAGTGTATCAACAGGCATTAAGCTGAATAGGAAACACAGCCTTATTTTCCCTCTCTTTCTCTGGAGGGCAGACATACCGAGACAGCCTGACTGTTACTCTCTGTGGATAGAGACACGGCTAAGGATGCTGGGAACAATAGGAGCAGAAGCCATTGTTAACCAGTCTTGCTGCTGTCAAGTTGGAGTCCGGATGTGTCTAAGCCACCTCTCTGCAATCCAAACACAGTGCACAGCAGGTGGTTGTCCTAAGGCTTCAGAATTTGATTAAATTTGACTAAACTAAATCTTTTTAGTGCAAATGAGCTTCTGAACTATTCTGTTTGACCTCAACCTTCCTGGAAAAGTTCTTGGAAGAAGTGAGTCAAAGATGGACATCTTCTAAAGGGAGAATTAGCATAATTTTTGGTGTTATCACCACAGGGTACTTCTGTGCAGACAGGCCCACAGTCCTCATTTTTATTGCTTAGAGAAAAAATGACAATAAGGATGTTCCACGTCTCTGAGTGAGATTCCACATTCATCTTAATTGGTGCCTGGCAGGTTATTCAGAATGGAGATGGATTTGAAGTCATTTACTGGAAGTTTCTGACAGGCGCACTGGAAGAGAACGTCAGGCCCTGTACTGGCACACATAGCCTGGAAATCATCTGTCAAAATTCTGCATATCTAAGGAGAAGGCTGCCTGTCATCTTCGATGTATATCTAACCAGGCACAAGGGTGGATTTGATCAGGAGCTATGTTGTACCCTGATGTAAAGCACGTTCATCAAGTTGATATTTGGTTGACAAGACCACAAAACATGCCCTCGAGTGAAGACAGTGTTTTATAATGAGAGGGTTTGAGTTACACACAGTGCGAAAGGGCTTTTTTTCTAATTGTGAAGTATATTTTTAAAACAAAAATATTCATAGCTTCATACGTCATAAGTCATTTCAACAACAGACTTGTAACAAATGCAAATTCCTTTTTTTTGCCCTGATTTTGATCCGTCACACGAGATGTGATTTGACAGTTTTGTCTTGCAAAACATTGCTGACAAGAGCATGGCTCAGCCTGGCAGATTATCAGTGGAGATCTCCACTCCAGCTTCTTTATTTCCCCTCCAATCAATGTGGTGAACAGCAAGATGTGATTGATAATGATATTGAGATTGATTGTCTAAATCCCATCCCACAGTTCAAAGTCCCTAAACAGATAGTATATGTACATGCAATTCAGGGCAGAGATAGGACGCGGCAGGAGCTGCCAATAGATAAGTGAAATAGGGCTAGAGTGAAAAGGCCTATCAGTCCCTAAGGGGCTTAGCTGCTGGATTCTGGAGCTCTAAACTGGCGGTGGTGGAGGGAGATAGTCGACATTGGCTTTAAATTACCCAAGATTGCCTTGTGGTTTCAGTCTGCGGGGACGCCGGCAGACAAGATGTTTGTTAAAACAAGTGCAGACACTGAGGCAGATTGGGGCAAAGAGCAGACCTGCGATTTCTTCGCCAGACAGAGCAGGTTGGACGGCCGGTAATTGCAGAATAGGCAGAGGGGCTAAGGAGGTCTTGCAGCAATGATATCTGCCACTGGGACCAAAGCAGTGGTGATGCTGGGAGAGGGCTCAGTTTCCTCACTGGGGGATATTCTGTCTAATGCCACTCAAGCTAGAGGTACACACCTCACTAATGGTGTGTTGATCATTTGCCTGCTTTGTTACATGGCTTATGTAAGTGTAAAGATTACTGGGTAGCAAATGCCCAGTAATTATGTTTTAGCTGGTAATTATTGTACAGGTGCTAACTACAGATGTGTGTGCATGTTCAGTTGGCTGAGCAATTAAACGCATTTACCCACATTGGTTGGCACATGAATTACTGACTGTTAAATTAGTTATTCATATTTTGTATTACTGACAGTCAAGCTGGCCATATGTTGTGTAGCCACCCACCACTAGCTCAGGCTTTAGCTCTTGTTAATTGCTACTGACATGATGCTATAATGCTCTACTACTCCAATGTAAACAAGCACAGACGAGAGATTGTTTCTCAGAGTTTGTCAGTATTTTAATCTAGAGGTAGAGTTGCATGTAGGCTGTGTCTGGTTAAACTGACATATAGGGTACCTTTCACATTTGAATCGATACGGTACCGATACCCGGTACCTGGGAATCGGTACCGGTACTCAACATTACCAATTTTCGGTACTTTTGTGTGTTTATGTGGTAATAAATATTAATAAAAATAAAAAAAATCTCAAATTTGTTTAATTTAACATATTTATTTAATTTAACATGAAATGAACAGAAACAGGATTATATAGGTGATTAGATATATTAGCTGACACATGCTCAATTGGTGGCGTCTAATTGCTCTTTCGGGAGTTTATCAATTAACATGTGAATGCCTGCGGACGGGAAAAAGTAAGTTCTCCGTCTCTTTATAATAACAGGACACACAACTTACTTGTTACACGCACACAGGAACGGTTATAAACAGGGCAGGTAGTTGGAGCGAGAGAGTCTGTCTCAACCATAGACTGTATAAAATAAACTTAATCCTCAGAGAGCAGAGAGCAGAGATGTCCACCGGATCAGTCTCAAACTTTATTACAGGGCGAAAGTATGGAAAATGGCCTATTCTTCCACTTCCTCAAAGTCACAGGGATGCGTTTAGGTACTGAAACATGGTACCGTTTGATTTTACATGAAACGGTACTCGGTAGTACCGACGGAATTCAGTCGGTACCTATGAAAGTACCGAATTCGGTACCCATCCCTACTGGCATATAACCACTGGACAAAAGCAATGAGTAACCAGCGCGGACATGTGGGTGTTAACAGGGACGACCAAAGGCTGGTGGTGCTAGCTCTGCTAATGTTAGCCTCACTCAGCAAACCGAATTGACATGGTTTACCTGGAGGCTTTGTGATCTTGTGTAAAGCCTTTGACTGTTTTCTGAGTGTGTCTAAGCCTGGCTTACCCCTTTGCCTTGATTGTAAGCTGTAGCAACACTGTAGTGGTCTATGACATTGTGAGTACTGCGTACTTGTTGGAGTCATCATGTTTCTCTGTAGTACTCCCCCAAACGCTACTTGGTAGTGCGATTTCTATGCTTTTTTGTACTTGTTTAATATGATGCTACTTGGCAAACCAATAGCAGAACTTGTGGTCTGCATAGTTTATACACGTAGTTAATTACGTGCAGGCTAATCTAACTAGCTGCTTGTTCAAGCTTGTTCTTGAATGGACAGATATCTGTGGTTCCAATCTTCTCATTTAAGTCTTGGCAAATGAAAAGGCAAATAAAGTGAATAAATATTGAATGTTTGTATTACTCAGATTGTCAGACTATTCATTTTAAAAGCAGGGCTCTCAAGTTTTGAACTCAGTTCAGAGTGAGATTTTGGTCGTCTTCTAACCTGCGGTCAGTCTGCATTGTGAATGCACATCCTTTTCTTCGGAACGTAACGTTGTTGGGTTGTTTTACCCGGATACAGTGATGCTATTTTTTGATTGGCTGGTGGGTAGCTATATTCCTTTCTTTCTTTTTGATTAGCTGGAGCGTGGAAAACTCATTCTGAAGGAAAAGCAGCGCAACTTGGTGGCCGTTGTCCTAGTAATGATTGTGCGTGAGAAATACGAAGTGTAGCATGTGAGCATGTGAACAAGTTAAAATGCAAGTCTCACACCCAAAGCGTGAGACTTGAGAGCCCTGTAAAAGGGTGTGACCACAAACTGTTATCACCAGAGTACTCTCCCTGATCTTGATCCTTGATAGCCATATTTTTCAGGAACAGACACACAATTAATGAAAGCACAAAAAAAACTTTACAAAGTTGCAAAGGTAAAACAGCAAAGTCAATAACTACCTCACCACAGAGATGTTTTGAAGACTCTCAAAAACAGCTTATTTTTTATTTAATGCCTCACTGCAGATCTGCTTTTTCAATATTCCTTTTTCACTCTCACAATCCTTCCTGGTCTTATTCACCAGCATTCAGAGAGAAGACAGTGTGCACAGAGCTCCACTACAGCACTGAAGTTTCACACACGCGCACACAAACACAGCTTTTAATGCTTAAAGTTTACTTTTGTTACAGGTGCAATAACAAAAGGCCTTTTAAGTCTGACTTGAAAATCTTTAGGAGAAATTGGCTCCAGCATTGAGGGGTTGAGATATTGATTCTGGCCTCTGGCTCAGTCCAGGAAAAGATGGATAGATTTCTTTGAAATGCACTCTGCGTGAGAATATAAAGACTATTGTGTGTTCTCACTCAGGAATAAATTGTTTCATGACATATCTAGGGCCACCTTTTTAGCTTCAAGCTGCTTGCGTCTCTTGAAAGGGGAATGTTGACAGGGTGGAGCACATTCATCTGTAGACCCAGACTACCCACACCTCATAGAAGCTTTTATTGAAAGTTAAATCTCCTTCAGAGAGTTGGCAGCCCCTCGTTGGGATATCTATTTCAGCAGCTGTCGAGGCTGATTATATGGGGGTTGTGCCACACACTGGCAGCGATATAAACCTCCTACTGAGAGAGGGACTATTATGATGCTATTGATTGATGCGTTCATATGCATTCATGTGTACAATCTTTTGACTCAAAGGCAGCTGCTTTTATTGATGGCATGCAACATGTGATTGAAATGTTTCTCTTTTGATTTTTGGCCTTCATAGTGGGGAATTCAAACATTTAAGAAAGCTTACGATGCCTTCTAATTTCTGCACAAGATGCCCTCATGTTTACCTCTAAACCAGCAGATCAATAATATCTTGGAGGCGTTATTGGAGCATTTCCCAATTCTGATGCCTGGTACGGAGATCCATATGTAACCGAACAAAGCATTGTAAATAGATTTATTGCTTGTTCAAGCCCTGTTAACCCTGTCTTAATGGCTAAAATAGTTCAGCTTGGCAACCAATGTTGTTAGTTCCTCAGTTTTGTCAATGAAAAAGCAGAATGGGTTCATTCCACTCAGATCCATACAGAATCAATAAGAAGTTTCCAAGAGACTGTGCAAAATGGTTTAGTTTATAATCACCACATTTCTCATTTCAGACTGGTTTCTAATTACTGTGCTAAAAGGTGAGCTTTTTATTGCTGCTTTGATCATTTCTGGCATGAAAAATGTTTAGAAAATAAGGCTATATATTGGCAAAAATCTATGTGATGCACGTTGCAAGTGTAGAGTAATTTCAGTCAATACACTGCAAAAAAAAATATGAAAAAGGATATATGGACAGTATATCTGGAAATCTTGAATGCACTTTGAGGAAAGCTGTCATAGTGCTTGAATACACCATCATAGACCGAGAAGACCATGTCTTTATATTTCACACTGCAAGCTATTTGAACTCGGCCACCTGTTGTACTCATATTGTGTTATATTTTCTTTTGTAGCTTTCTGATTTGTTTATTCAATTTTGTGTTCATTCAAAAAAACAAACTTAAAGTGTAAACACAAAGGCAATAAATATTCTAATTATATGCATAACATCTAAACCTCTTACGAATTTACATTTCAAATGAAAACACAAGAGTTGAATACCTACAACAGAGTGTTAGGACTACATTATGGGAGGAAAAGTAGATACCAAGAATGAAGTTATACACTTTTGAGAACAAAGTTGTAGTGTTATGAGAATAAGTTCATAATTTTTGGGCATTGTTAGCCTATACATGAATTTGAATTTGATGATCAGAGGAGCAGCAAGCCGTCTGCACTAAAATGAGGAAGGTGGAGCATCTTGTGAGGTCTTACTTTGGTGACAGGCCGTCTGTGCACACTTCTGCAACTGCTGTTTGTCCTCAGCTGTTGATGATAACTCTGTGGCAAAACTTCACAAGATAATCCATGTTTCTCATTTGTGTGCAGGCGGCTGGCTGCTCCTCTGATATCCCCGGTATGTTATTTATAAAGATTAATCATTGCCTGGACACAACTTCTTACACATATAAATACAGCTATGAAATTAGAACTTTATTTTCTTAGGATCATAAGTTTACTTTAACTATTTTTTATATATATATATTAGGATTTTATTCTCAAAACGTTATGACTTTTTCTCATATATTTACCACTTCCCGACTTTATTCTTCTAAATTATGACTTTACTCTGGAAATATCAGTCTAGTTTTCATTCTCTGTGTGGCTCCAGTCATCCAGAGTTAATGTGCAAATAAATTCATATCTGCATAGACGTGTAAAACAATGAAGTCTGTGTGTAAACTGTTATTAAAAATCAAAACAATGTTCAAGAGCACACAGTATTGCAGAACATCTCACCTCAAGCATATCTGCATTTCATACATCAAGATGAAAAGTCATATCACAGCTACAACTGCAGGTGAAAAAAACGTATTGGGGATATAATCCATATTTTATCAACAACCTATATATTGCCACTGTCTGAGAATGAGTGCAATAAAAACAGCATATATTTTTCTTAACTGAAAGCTCGCCCCTCTCATTTTCTTGATTCATTATTAAACAGAGAGCTGACATTTTAGAATCTCAAAATTAAACAAGAACTGGGCTCTGGTTCTTGCATATTCTTTTTGATGTTTTTTTTTTTACCTTCAGTGTTTGAAATTGTCCCTCCACTCTCATCACCCACTGACTCAGAATACATTCCGCTCCTCGCCAATGCCATCGATTTGAATATCAAACACCAATAAAAGTCACCTCTTTGGGTTTGTTTGAGCACTGCCATGCTGTGAGAGGAAGGTGGGCGGCATGGGGCGAGGGATCCTGGAACTATTGAGTCAAAATATTGATGGAACGGAGCCAGTCCCTGTGACGCTGTAGCCAGAGACTCATGTTAATGTTGTCCAAGTTGCATCTTGGCAGCACCAACATTTTTATTTATGCAGAGGAAAAGTTGACTTAGCACGGAGCTCTTTTTCAGTAACGCCCTCGTACTCCTTGTTTCACACGGTCACTCCATGGAGGTGGAAGGCAACCACAGTTTCTAACTGTTGGCCACAGAACAGCTCCAACTGAACCTTTGGGGGTTGAGAGTTTCTCTTAAGGGCATGCAAATGTGGATTCAAGAGTTTTTGTCATTCAGATTCCTATATACACTCTCAGCTTGAATATAAGTTTTTGGCCCCTTGTTACTGTGAGTTCAAATTTATTCAACAATAGACATTACAGGTTGCACACGCTGTGTGTATTGTGCTGCTGTAGGTGGATCCGTTGCTTCACTGCCTCCACAGAATAATGAACTAACTCGTACCCAATTATACAATGGCAGTTAACAGCTGTTAGGGAATGCTAATGAACTTAGCATAATAGCTTGCCGGTAAAAGTCAACTATATGGAAGACATGGAAATAAGCAGTATGTGAGTTAGACATGGGAGTGTTTTAACATAATTGCTATTCTTTTTTACAGTTACAAATAGATAAGGTAATATAAGGGAAGGACACAGCATGCTTATCGTCCTGACAATCAAGATCCAGTTTATACTGAACAGTTCAAGACTAAGCTGAAAACAATTAAAAATGTTGCTCACATGAGATTAGAGGGTAAAAGTATTAGCACTGATGTAGATGGACATTTTCAGAGTTTAATATAGTCTTTATGAAGATTTTGTCAACTTCAGAATCAGAATCAGAAATACTTTATTTATTCCAGGGGGGGGAACTCAGTCATTACAGGTGCACTTAAACAAAATAACTACGAGTATCAAAATATTATTATTATTATTTATTTTTAAGTTATATTTTTTGCCTTTATTTGATAGGACAGCTCAAGAGAGACAGCAAATGTGGGGAGTAGAGAGCGGGGGAAGACATGCAGCAAATGGTCGACCGGCGGGGGAATCGAACCGGCAACCCCTGTGACGAAGACTGTAGCCTCTGTGCCTCACCAGTGCCACTACGAATATCAAAATATTAATAGAAAAAAGCAATAGAATAAGATAATGATAAGAATAAAATAAAATAACAATATAAGTAAGTAAAGAAGCACAGAATAGTTTAGAAAAGCGCTGGGAATGTAGGTAATATATACAAGGATTTCTAATTAATATAGTTTATTGTATTGTTTTTAGGATTATTGATGTATAATGATAAAGACTGGGCCCCTTTTGACACCCTGCTAGAAAGTTGTATACATGCAACTGCAACATAAAACACACTAAAGTATTTGTGCAAAGCTTAGTCACTCAAGTTAATAAATACTACTTGAAATCATAGAAAAGTAGAGCTTCAAAATATTGAAACTCTATCACATTGAAAAACCATAAATTAGAGAAAATAAAGCAATAAAAAGTGACATTAAAAATTCTGAAGTTTAAATTAATGTTATTGAAATGGATTTAAATTGGTTTCATATTTGACCTCATATAACAGGACATTTCCGTGCTAAGTTAACAAATGGGTCTTGTTGCAATTAAAGTAGGAAGAAAATTAGTTTCTTAACCAGTGAGGCCTTCCTTTAAGTCTCATAGTAACTCATTACTGACCTAATACATTTAATTGATTACACCTGTGACCCACATTTAGCTAGCTTATATTAAATGTTTTAATGCTTGCTATCTTACAGTGATTTAAAAACACTTAGCGGTTGACTTCCTAACGTTAAGTAGGTGAGTGCGAGTGGAGGAGTTGGGAAATGATTCTGAATGAGTTAAAGGGAATTAAAAGATAGTTTCCATGTGGTACTAGGAGGATTGAGGTGGAGGAAATAAGGCATTATTAATCTGATAATGAATTTAGCTTACCACAGCGAGCTTCTAGCATGACAAATTGCTGTAAAGAACGTCGTTAGTTTTGTCAGCTTAAACAGAACAGCAGAGACATGGATGGGGGACTGGATTTGTTGTCTGCCTGCTACTTTCAAGTACGTCTGTCACTTGAATATTCTTTTGTTGTTTCTTTTTTGGCTTTGTAAACTGTTACTGTTCAGTTTTGATTCATGTTTAACACTTAGCAGTAAACCTAGCTAGCTAACACACAGGTGCAGCTATGTTAGCTTCTCATCCTGACAGGTTGCTTCAGTGGTATTATTAGCTAGAAGAGATAATGATTTTCTGGACCAGCTCTCAACAATTTTTCATCCTTTTTCCTGTGATACTTTGGCAGTCACTACCTCTTGTGTGTCCACCCCCTCAGAAAACAGACAAAGCAGCAAATATATCATTAGCAGCTGCCCTATGCAGCTGGATATTAATTATCCTGTGTTCTCCTCGTTTGGCCACTCATTTGCACGTGTACTGTAAATGTCACCAGAGAGATAAATGGGAAAACAAAAACCCCAGCTCGTAGCCTTTATGCAGCAGAATGTCAAAGGGAGCTTGTAAGAGATGAGATATTGGTTTTGGCTCGGCATAGATTCTGGCTCAAAGGAAGAAGAATAAAATCTGTACGTCATCTGCTTAAAGAAACTTAATAAAAACAAAGAAAGCCTTTTCAGATTTAAGCAGGGTAATATATCCTGTGCGTCTGTTATCAGTTTGTTTTTTAACCAGCATTTTATCATTTTGTCTGACTCTCCTGTAACAACACCCTCCCACTGTGTAAAAGCCACCGATATGCTGCACAATCTTTTTTACACCGTATGAACTCCTTTCAAGCCACACACTGTTCTGACATGCATTTTTTGTAGATTTATGACTGGATTGAAAAGCACTTTGGGGGGAAAATAGCTCAACTCTCACATTTTCTGTGTGGCCTTTGAGGTGCAGGGAAATAAAGGGATATTTGTATTAATCGATCACACGCCAAGCCCTGTTGAAGCTTGGCCCTAATGGTTGCTTGCTGTCATTTTACAAGCAGCTTGTAAAAAGGATTAGAGTGGCTCTGAGGAGTATGGGCGCATGAACAGCAAAGTTCTGTGGCGGGCAAGAAAAATAAATCAATTTATCCCTGATGGTGGTGCAGTTTTGGAACATAATGCCTAACGATGATGGAGTTTGGACACTTCATACTTGTCATTGTGAAATTGGACTGCCGTGTTGCTAATGATGGTAATGTATGTTGTGCCTCGCCTACTCTAGTAATCCTTCACTCTGTCTCACTTAAATGCATCTCATTGTCTGGCATATTGCATTATGAATACCGCTGGGGGAAAAAAAGGGAAAGGGAAGGGAAATTTAATTTATATATTCATTCATTTGAGCCGCAAGTTAATGGGAAAACTGTATAACCATATAAATTTCTTCCTTTTGTCACAGGCGATTGTAACTTTGAGAAGCCGCTGGCAGCTTGCGGATACAGCCAAGGCAGGGATGATGACCTTGACTGGGAGCAGGCCACTGCCAGAGAGAAGCCGTCTTCAGACCCATGGATGCCCTCAGGTAAGGACAGTGACACTAGATTATGAACAGAAGAATCATGATTCCTTGACCGTACAGAATAATAGTTTATATCATTGCATTTGTCTGCTTTGAGTGCGTGAAAAGAAGTATGGTACACAGGAGAATATACAGGACTTTGTAGATAAGACTGACTAACTTATTATGACAAGTTTATAATCCAGTAAAGTAAACGAAACACTTAGATTAAAAAAAATTACACCACACACAAACTGGAATCTCATGATTTCATCTAATATTAGGCAGTTTTAGGCATTGTATGAGCATCCAAGATGGCAGCTGCTGGTGGGAAAAGCTTGGGAGCCCCTTTCACACGTGTAATGCACTCCTGAAAATGTCATGACGTTTTCTGTACGAAGTGAGCCTAATATTGCAAATGGCAGAATCTCTTTACCCTGCTATGGTGTTTTCTCTGCCAGCTCCCTTGTAAACTGATTTTGTGAAATTGTGATTAGCCATTGTTTGAATGCAGAAGACAATAGTCTAGCAATAACATCAATAGTCTTTACCATGAGTTAGTTGGCAGGCCGATTGCGCTGATCACAAAGGGAGGAGCTTCTCTTTCGCTGCTCATCTCAGTTGCCTGTCCGTTTTTTCAACTATTTTGGTTGTTGCAGAAACATTAGGGATTTTACAAAGTGACTAATGTTCTAGTTGTTAAATCATAGATTTAGATTCCAGCTAACCAACTTCTCTGAAGATAGACAACACTCAAAAAAAGTCTAAACTGAGAACAAATGATCTAACATTGCTAAACACTGGATCACATAGTCTGCGGATAAACAACTTCACGTTGTTTTGCAGTGTTATTCTGAATCTCACTCTTGATTTGGTTTTTAATCTGTTATAAAAGAAAACCATCAGAGCTCAGGAGTGAAACATCCTTAAGGCTCAAATGGTAAAACTAGATGTTCAGAGTTTCAAACTTTACAAGAAGTGTGGCTAACACTAGCAGAGTTTGCACCACCAGCCTTTGGTCCTCTATGCATGCCTGTGCTGGTAACACATTTCATTGCTCTGGCTAAGGGTTTACATACCAGTTTAACCTGACACAGCCTGCATACCACCTCAGTTGTTAGTTGTTACTCTTTAGCACTTCAGTAATTCGGGATGGCTGACCCCAGTCATGAGGGGTACATTCAATTTGAAGAAAAGTGGCACTGTTAACTACTGTGAGCTAATACTGGCATTTGTATACAAAACCCCGCAGAAAACAAGGGTCATCCCATGTTTTTCATTTGTATGTCAAAATAATACACTATGCTAAATAAGGGTCAATACAGCTTTTCAGTTTTGACAGTGCTTCAAACACAGACTATCTTCAGCTGTGAGGTGTGAAAGGCAAGTTCCTGAAATTATCACAAAGTCTTGAATTATAGTCACATTATACAGAATTGCATGCTACTAAATCATATGCAGAATGTCTTTGAATGTTGTGGGCCAAACAAGCCATACAAATTTGACACTGGAGCTAGCTACCTAGCCTAGCAAGCCTCTGCAATGTTACAGGTTTGGTTGCTTTGAGATGATAAGCCTCCTTGAAAATCCGAAACAACACGGGAGGTTCCAGACTTATTTGCATTTTCAATTGTCTGGCAATGCCATGGTACCATCATACAACACTGTCGCTCAATAAATTGCACCTCTGTATCATAGGGCAGAAAATAAGCCATCCATGTAAGTAGCTAATATTCTTTGGCTAAAGAAGACAGGCTATACACACACAATGATTATAAATATTCTGGACATGCAACTAATTTGACGGAGCAATTACATGACGAATTTTAATCTGCTCTGTTTTTTTCTCACAAAGTGCGACTATTCTCAAACGGCCAGCTCAGTTAGTCGGATGATTTAGGTGTTTACACAAGACGTTTTTCTGATTAGGTTGTTAAAGTGACTGTAATTAAAATACACTAGGAGGCTCCACGTAAACAAGTTAGTCTTAGGGACTAATAAACATTGATTGAAGCTTATATACTCATGTTTTAGACTTGATCTTGTGAGTTACAAACTTTAAAAAGACAACATATATATTTAATTGTTTTATTCTCTAACCAATTACAAAAAAATAGATGAATCTTTTATCTACTTGAGTATCATCAATACAGCATCTTTGGGTCTGTCACATGAGACAAAAGCAACATTTGATCTCCAAGTATTCAGATCCCTTTTGATTGAAGACACATCTCGGCCGCCACATATTGAAATTCATTAAAATGCTTTCCCTGCATTTTGCGTCTGTCGCACACAATTTGTCTCTTTAATGTTCCATTGATCGCTTTCCATTTGATTTGAAATGCGAAGATATCACCGGCACTCAGCAGAAGGCACCTAAGGAATTAGACTAATGGAATGACGCCTTTTCCGTGTTTTAACAAAGGTAGTGTTTCAAACTAATGGATATTGTTTTCCTCTCCTATCTGACGCCTAATCTCACAAAGGCTGCATCACAGATAGATTGCACTGGGCCCCCCCAGTGACAGAGGGAGAATTAATTAGCAGGCCCTCACTAATTTTAAGCAGCCAGTGCCCAGACCTGTTTGTGTGCAGATCAGGATGATGTGTGTTAAACCACCCCGGAGAAATTGCTTTCCATGGCGGGGGAAGCGTCTACTATTTTCTATCACAATTGATTAATGTCGGGACACATGGAGGCTGAGCAAAGGTCGCAGCGAAATCTGGAAAAGCCTTGACCTACAAATTAACACCTCGCCCATGGTCTAAATTTAACATATCTGATTAAAATCCCATGTCTGGTTAAGTGGTGTCCCTGATTGTGCATCCTACTCAGAGCACACTTCAGACAGGCTTGTTTTTTACCTGTGCATCTTGAACCATGCGTAATTAACAGGTTGCTGCTCTTTCTCCATTTCTCAGTGTGAGCACTCAACCTGCCGTGCGAAATTGTAATCTCTCCTCTTTGACCGCATTGAAAGGGATGTGAAATGTAGTGTGCTTGACGGCTGAAATTGTTTTAGGGCTATTGGAGAGGGGGTTGATGGGTAGAAATGCATTTAGGTGAAAGGCACACTGGTGGAAAAGCTATCTCACCTCTGATTGCTGCCTCACTCTCAACCTGTACTTATGAATCTTCACAAAACGACCTTATCATACTCACAGAACAGATTGTTCTGAACAGGAGGCATCACTACCTCAAACACTTTGAAAACTGGTTGTAGACAGTATGTGTTCAAATAGAGGTGTTCTCGATGCCAATGTAAATGCACGATTTAAGTGATAATTAAACATCCGCTGCCCTGACTTACAAAGAAAATCAAGTCCTTGGAACTTTAAAGGAAGAAAGATGATGGATGTTATTGTCCTCAAAGACTGAGTGTGTTTCATGAATACATGAAGTATGAATACAGTTTAAAAAATGCTTTTTGGGACTGCACTGACAAATTAAAAATCAATATCACGAGAAACGTCCAAACTCAGTACTTCATAATCTGAAACATTCTAAAGCTCTCATGTTTAGCATCGTATGGCAACAATCAATGAAAATATAATTTGTTATTAGCCCGGGTGAGATGAAAAGTTAGGCTGTGGAGATCTGGTTTATGCCCCGTGACTTTTTATGTTCTTTCATAGACGTGGAAGTTTCATTCTACTTTCAATTAAGCACAACAATGATTTTTGCATTTCCATAAACAAGTGGCCTACAATGTTGATTAAAAAAGATTCTTATTGATTGGAGATCATTAAGTTTAATTGAAAATAGAGCAAAGACAACATATCCAATGTTGAAACTGAAAAATGTTACTGTTTTATGAAAAATATATGCTCAGTTTAAATTTGATGCCAGCACATTCATGTTAATACACCCAGGCTAGAAACACGACTGTGTATAAAAAGGGCATTCCAGAAAGACTGGGTCTCTGAGAATTAAAGGTGGGAAGAGGTTTACTACTCTGTGAGAAACTGCGTGAGCAAATAGTTAAAAGAAATATCAGAATAATGTTCTTCAGCATAAAGACATTCTTATTGTCCACATATTCTTTTGGAAAGAATATTGGGATTTCATCATCTATGGTCCATAACATTATTATGTGACTCAGGGAATCTGTAGAATCTCTGTACAAAGAGTCAAGGCTTAAGATCCAATACTGGATCGCAGGGATCTTTGGGCACTGCTTTAAAAACAGATATGACTCTGTAGTGGAAATTACTGCATGGGCTCAGAATCACTTCCAAATAACATTATCTATGTACACAATTCATCACTGCATCCAAAATTGCAGGTTAAAACTGTGTCATGCAAAGAGGAAACCATATATTCATATGATCCAGAAACAAAGGAGACATCTCTGAGCCTGTTTAAGACGGACTGAGGGGAAGTGGAAAACTGTCCTGTGGTCTAATGAATCAAAATCTGACATTCTTTTTGGAAATCATGGACGCTGTGTCTTGTGCTTACACATCTGTGAAGGCTCCATCGATACTGAACAATATTGTACAGGTTTAGGAGCAACATGTGCTTCCATCAAGACAATGCGTTTTTCAGGGAAGACCTTACTATTTTCAGTAAGATAATGCCAAACCACATTCTGCACATATTACAACAGCATGGCTCAGTAGTAGAAGAGTCCAGGTGTTAAACCGGCCTGCCTGCAGTTCTGACTTGTCACCCGTTGATAACACAACAAAGGGGACCTGTTGAGCAGCTAAAATCCTTCATCATGCAAGAATAGGAAAGCATTTCACTTTAAACTCCAGACATTGGTCTCCTCAGTTCTCAAAGTTTACAGAGTGTTCTTGAAAAAGAGGTGATGAATCACAATGGTAAACATGCCCCTGTTCTGACTTTTTTGTCATGTGTTGCTGGCATCAAATTAAAAATGAGCATATATATTCATTTAACAACACAATTTTCATTTTAAACAATTTTTAAGCCCTAACAATCTGTAGAACATTCACCCTGAAAGCTGCACACCATTTAAGATCTGATTGCAAATACATGTACCAAATACTTCTGGAGTAAATTAAAGAAGCATCCTAAAAAGAGGTGTCGATGTGGTAAGTGTGGAGAACACCCTCATAGGAGGCCTTTTGCAGAATTTGATGTCAGTCAACTGAAGACTCTCCTTCACCCCTAAAAGCTCAAATTGCAACCAGCCACCAAACGGGCCCGATTACAACCCATCATGTAAATAAAAGAGTACCAAAACGGAATAGAAACGCTAAAAGGAAGACAAGCTTTTTGGCCACATGAAGAAAAGACACGCAGCGCCTGAAACTCTGGGTTGTTTACGACTCTCCGCTCCCTACCTAATTGCTACGTCTGGATGGAGAGTAGTCTTGTTTATTCCGCCGCTCAGCTCTGATTGCATGCTTTGGCTCCTTTGGAGAGGCTCAGCCCAGCTCTGAGCCTCTGGATGTCTGCATGGGCACTCCCCAGTGTGTTCCTTCTCCCGAGCCAACTGGAGGAACCCCCGGCAGACCTTTCACTGTCAGTCTTGTTATTACAGAGGAGCCTCATCTGTCCTGGACGACAATTCCAAAACCAGCCCAGCCAAGACAACACTCATACCGCCCTGGAGAACGGCGTTGGACACATTTCTGTCAAAGTCGGATATTGGATTGGTTTGCATATTATGTGGAGGGAAAATTACCACACTTGAATCAGAGACATTTATATCATCTCTTAAAAACAGATTTATCTTATTCCGCCCTACCCTCTGATTTTACAAGCTCTTCAATATGTTGCAGCCATCTAACAGATGAATGGATGACGCTGACTCGTTGAGGAAGTTTGCAGTTTGATGCTAGCGGGGAAGTCCAGATGCCATTGAGAAGGAAGCAGTTTTTAGTGAGCCCCAGCTGGTGCAAAAGGCTGCCACTTCTCTGATGGTGTCGTGGATTTTGCCAGCAGTAGGCTGCTGCTCCCTGACTCTCCCTTGAGACTCGTTGTGGGGAATAATAGCAGCAGGAGGAGGAGAAAGAAGGTCCCCTAACTGAGATTAATTAGGGTTTTTGTATTATGTTAGGCACAATAGCAAATGCAGCTCCAGCTAAATGACTTATTGTGTATTCTTAATGTCTGTTCTAAATATATTGCAGGAGAGAAATTGAATGTTTTTGTCTCTTTGTTACGCAGTGTCTTTGTTTTGATAGTACGCCCTTGGTCGATGATGACACCTCGACAATAGTGAAGGATTGGCAGAATGGGGTAACGGTGATCTTCTTTTATTCCCCGTTCATAATACCTTCATGCAAATGCAGCTCACTCTTGAACCCCGGAGGGATGCTTTTCGTACTATGCATTTAGAAAAAATGGATCCTTTTAAAAAGCAAACTCCTCACCTTTATGACCACGTCAGTCACAAGGTAATGAATTGATAAAGCCTCTCCGCCTTACCTGGACAAGAAGTGTTGTTTACGCTGCCTCGTGAGATGTTCAAATGAAAGAGAAGGAGAGCCACTTAAAATATCAGAGAGGAGAGAACACCCACTGACTGAAGGACGTCAGAAATTTAATCAGAATTTAAATCACATCAGCAAAAGATGGGATTTGCTGTTGAAGAGGGAGGAGGGGGGGGGGGTGCCATCCTGCGAAAATAAGCTAATTACTTTTGAGCCATTCACAACTTTGTGTGGAAATCACACCTTGCACAGTGTTGGCAAGGTTGTGAGGTTAAGGAGAGACCCCATTATATGATTAGGGGACGAAACAGAACAGCAAATTACAGCGTCTGATCAATTCATGAATTAATTCCTGGGAATGACAGACTGCGATTTTCAATTTAGCATGTTGGTGGGGTTAAGAAGTGTACGGCGCTCTGAGCAAACAGGATATCAGCCATTACTATAAACAGGATTATGACAGCTTGCTGTACTGTCACGATGGAGGACATATTTGCATGGTGTCTTTTCTTATTAGTGTGCATGGTATGTACAATTACGACAAATGATGCAGCGAGGTGACTCACGTGAACACTCTGTGTTGTTTAATGGGTTTTTACCAGCCAAATGGGTCATTATACGACCCATTTATTGCCGTGGAGTACCAATAGTGCGTAGTGCATATTAAGATGACATATTAAGCCATTGACAATTGCTGCTGATTGACATGCAGCAACAAAGGATGCTGTCATGGGGCATAATAAGGGTCAGTTGTTCCACCTGAATGAAATGACAGAGCTGAATCGTGTTCGGCATGATGGATGGTTTTGGGTGAACCTGTTTGACACCGTCAAAGAAACCTGCCAGCTTCTTCATACGCAGAGCCCAAACTTATTCACTGTTACTTTATCAGACCTCTTTCATGTTTCAAAGGACACAGGGAAAGTTCTGGAAAATTGAGTGGAGGCCATGGCTGCTCACATTAACAGCCTCACCCTCACAGCGAGAGCATTTTTGATTGGTGGCAGACAGTGAGAATAGCCCTGTCTTCATTGACATTTCCGAAGCGGCAGCCGTGCTTTTCTGCGGCGGTGACCTCTGTGAATTTTATTAGCAAATGAGACCTGGAGGGTTTGGGTTTAAAGAGCGCCCCTTCATTCTGATTTCCCCCCACATAATGATTTTCACAGAGTTCAGGACCTGAATGGAGGAGAATAATGAGCGCTAGTCATTACTGCAAATTATATCCTCTGCTCAGACCATCACTCAACTCATAACTAATCTAAATACTTTCAACCTATAGACTTTGATGGTTAGGATAAGACAGTATTTGACTGAGCTGAATTATATAACACTGTACTCCCATCAAAAAAGATTCCTGCCTTTTAGGAAACAAGAGGAACATTTAAAAATGTATTAACTTAAGTAGCTCATGTTTTTTTTTTAATATTATTTTTCTGTAAACTGTGTTACCACTCCTTCACTTTTACTCTATTTATATGGCTGCTGAGGGTTATTTATACGTGCCATAAAGACAGGTTTTAATAGTATATTGGAGGGAGGATGACGTTTTTGGAGGAGTCTCTTTATTCTCAAACAATAGAATAGAAAATGTTTAATGAGATTCACCTGACATTTTTCTCAGGTCACTGTTTTCAGCCTACTCAATCGGCCCTGAACTTCCACTCCTTTTAACATGGTTAATAATAAAGACAGGCTCTTATGAGATTTCATCACAGTAAGCAAGAAAAGATGTTTGAGGACTTGCTGAACTTTTTTTATTCTTAAAGGCAGTTATTGAAGCAGTACGCAGGAAATCATGTTCTTTAAGTCTTATACAGAGCAATGTTTTTTCCCCCCATGTTACTTTAAACATGTTGTGCTCGAATTTTGACCTAAGTGCTCAAGAATCAAGACCAGGGATCGAATGGCTGCCTAAGAAGAAGTGTCATTGGATTAGTAAGTGCCAGAAAACCTCCTCATGAAAGAACTTAGCTCTGGTAATTGCTTGTGTGTTACCAACTTCTCCTTTCTGCTGAGGGAACTAGTCTCCTATATGGACTGACACAAGCTCTTACCAACTACTCCTAACTGCTTCGCCGGTAGGCAGACTTTTTAAAGTATGAACTAAATGGATGCCTTCACTTGGAGAATGTCTGTTTTTATCTGTAAGGCCCATTATACCATTGAGCAAGTTAGTCTGTTTATTTGGGTAGTACACTACTATAAGAACAGTCCATTCACCATGTATATAAAGAATATATGATTTTTGACAGGGTAAGGTTGATTTTTACAGATGATGATTACAGTAATTAGACTATAGTCAGTGCGCACTAGACAAACAAATAGACAAATAACTTGTGGTGATGGTCCAAATGTATTTATTGAATTGGATAATTTTTTGTCAATTCTGATCTGAACAAAATTTGTCATCTGTCATCAGGCAGATCCATATTGTAAAGCTTCAAGCTGATACACTTGTGTGTTGATGCCGCCACAGCAGCAGTTTTATCAGGACTGGACAACATGTCTTTATTAAAAGAAGAGCAAAGGACTAAAATGTTTTATTTGCAAAAACTGTATGATGGTGTGTTGACATGACAGCGGTTGCACAGCTCATGTAATGTAGTTTAGACCTCGACAGCACTGCAAGCCTACTATTTCACATGTTTCATTGCTCTGATTGGCTTGTTATGAGTGTGACGGACAGAAAGTTTGTCCAATCACCCTCTGAGATTTTTTCATTTGTTGTGATTTGGCGCTATATAAATAAAGATTGATTGACCAATAATTGATATCCCATGCAATGGGTATGTGTAACAATCTACCTGGTGTGTCAGGTTGTTAAACTCATATCAGTAACTTACTCCCAGCTGCTGTTTAGCGGCATGTTTTAATTGTCCGACAGCATTGATGTCTTTATTAGCGTCCAGCAAAGCAGCAAGTGACAGTATTTTTGTAATTGAGTCAATGAGCTTACCAGATAGTCTTTCAAACAGAGCTCACTAGGTAGTAATACAATTCAAATAGATAGGTCAAAGGTGAAAGTGTGTTATGCTGATGCACCACAGAGGTCGTATAGGCTCAACTTCTACATCCAAATCCAGAGATCTTTTCACAAGTGGTGTCTGAAACATCAGGGACTGACTCAAGTGACATCCCTCAGGGTAATGTACCTGATTTAACACATAAACCTGTGGAAAGCAATGCCATCGAAGATCTTTGTTTGCACTTTGATGTGAAGCTGGAGCAGAGACACTTTGACTGACAGAAGAAGTTAATCATGATCGGTCCAACAGATTACTGGGGCCACAATTAAACACGAGTCCTTTTTGTAACAGCCTCCTATTTATGGCATTTGACAATGAACAGTGTAATAATCAATGTATTATGAATGTGCTCTGGCTGTCAGTCCCCGTGAAGACCATGTTCTTGTTAGAAATCTTTAAAATATTCAATAATAATGACAGTTCGACTTTTCCATTTCAGCTGTGTGCCTCTCGTTTCTGAAGAACAGCAACATGAATGTATGTGGCATCTGCAGCAGAGACACTTCATCTTCTACTAATTCATTTTTCATTATGATTCTCCATGTTCTCCATGTTCAGCCATCATTGTAATGGAAGGTGAAGGTGGCCTACATTGGAATAATAATAAATCTGTTCCTCTGAATACCTTAGACAATAGCCGAGCCCTGGCCTTTACAGAGTTGTAGCGACAGGCCTTGAGTGTGCAGAGAGCTCTGTATTTTTAATTGGTCTTCAACACGCCATTGTTAAGGCAAAAAAGATAGAGAAAGTGGAGGAGAGGGAGAGAAACACCCTTGTGCATCACTTGCACATTAGCGTAGCACTAACACAGTGTCATTATAATTTGCTCTTAGTCTCGCTGGCTAATTAACTTGTCATGGTGCAGCAGGTCCTGCAGAGTATGTGGTCATTAGGCTCTTAGACCACAGAAATGGAGTGACAATCAATGTCTTCCCGCCATCTTCTTCACGTCTCTTAAACAGTGACAACGGCAGCACGATGAAGCGGCACGCTGTCACTCTGAAATACTGTCATCTCGTGTTTTTATGGTGGTCAGTAATGAGGAAACCAAAGACTTTTTCCCCTTGTTGTGTTCAGGTTCACTGACCCTTATCAGGATGATTTGTAGACCTCAGATTTGGTGACAGGACTACAACAGCAGCCTGTGTCCTGCAACCTTGTAAGGAGGAAATATAGAAATATTTGTGTGTTGCTACAAAGCAGTCACACCATACTTAACAAGAAGTGACTGCTTACAAAGGGTACCTATTGTTAAAAATATTGCATGAACAGATATGTGAAAAATGAATGAATGCAGTCTGAGAGATCTGATACTTCGTTTCTAATTACAAACAAAAAGCTGTGCAGAGCATAAATCTCCTACGCTGTCACAATGTGGCTGTTTCCAAACGAAGCAGACAGCCTGTTTAAATCATAGAGGAAAGCAATGGTGCCAACATCTCTGTCTTTTAACATGAGCAAAAACTGAACAATGTATGAGCTGATCATTAGTGCTGCTTTGTATCACACCAAGGTTTGCTAATGCCTCACAGGGAAAAACACAAATGTTGTGGACACCTGAGCAGATGGCTGAATGTCATCAAAGAGATCCCAAAGCTCTCGTATAGACGCCCCTGAGAGAGGCTGGACGAACAAGTGTCTCAAACTTGACTCCTCTCCTGCCCTTCTGTGTGTACCTTACTCTACTATTTGCATAGCCTTAACAATAATTAGCCTCATCATTTGAGTGAGAGACGAACAGAGAGTACATTAAAAAGCTCTGAGAGAACAGCAGTGTGCTGCTCACAACAATGAATCATGATGGAGTGATCACGCTGTGCAGGAACATCTATAACACAGGACAGTCGCAATCCTAAACTGATGATCACTGTTTGAAAAAGCGCCTTTAATTACAGCAAACACAGAGAGATGCTAACACAGGCTCTGTACAATGCACTCAAACTTAAGCACTCAAAAAAAAATACAAAAACAGTCACAAATTTGTGAGTGTAACTACAGAGAAGGTTGAGTTTAGGACAAAATATGGCTGCATATAATTAAAACACTATTTAAAATATTTATGTAATTGATAAGCTCAGTGTGTGTATAACAAGATGAACAATGCATCTCCACCTCCTCCTATTGTGCTACAGTGAAGCCAAAATTCCCCCTGGGATGGTCTCTGATATATCGCACTGATGAGCTGTGGAGAGAGAGAGAGCGCACGGTGTGGATTGGCTGGTAGAGCGTTCCCCTCCCCCAAAACACACACATTTAACTTCCCCATAAAATACCAAAGATCCCTCAGGTCCACACAGACACGGCAGAACTGTTCCTTGAGACTCACAATTATGAAAAGATCATTGGCTCTTGTGTCAGTGTGCGACATTGCAGGAGGCACAATTTTCAACAGAGCTGTCGATTACGGAGTTGTACCAAATAACTTTTCATAACAAACATTTGGAATGAGATAAGAGCTCATTAGCATCAGCAAGAAATCATGTTTGATGGATGTAGTGGGCTTTATTGCCTTCACTGTCCTCCTGAGCAGATGGAGTTTGCTCAGTTGTCACAGCTATGTCTCCAATGACATCATGTGATGTTGGTGTTGGACCGTTTTTGTTGACATGACAATACCTCAGTTATCATAATGTGGTCTAAATATAGAAGGTTCGAAGCTCACGGTTGTCATGGAGACAGTTTTATTGTGTCTGTAGTAGGGAGGCACACAATCGATTATCGATTAATTGATTAAGATATTACTCAAAACACACATTTTTGCTTTCAATTTTCCGTCAAGTGGAACGGACGTCTCATATTAAAGTAATGTATCAGGGAGGTGTTTTAAGTTTAAAGCATGTTTCGATGTGAATCAGCTGTTAAAGGTGTTGAGCACAGCAGAGACGCTCAGCTGGCGGCTGTGGCTGTGCATCAGGTCTCCACGAGCCCTTTTTAAAGGGGATTAATACACAACTGCTGCCAACAACGACACAAAGGTTGACAACTTTAAACAGGACATTTCCCTACCTTTTAGATACAAAGCCAACAGACAGGTGGGAAATTCAGGTACGCTATGTTTGCAGATCAGCAACATCAGAGTCACCTGAGCTTTTCTGCAGCTGGACTGATTTTGACCCGGTTGCACTCCCGGCTGACACCTGACCGAATACACATGTTTATTTTTCTCAATAAGAACGAGTAGGCAGAAAATTGGACACTGTGAGTCTGAAGTACTTTTCTGTTTGTAGTGTGAGCCTTCACATTATAAGACTATGTCTGCGGAGAATATTTTTATGGGCCTGATAGTTGATAATCAGTGTTATACATGTACCCGTATTCAATACCCTCAGTTATATGCCTTTTGTTGCTGTAGAAAATATGAATTTGGTTGAAAAAAAAACTTATTCGGCCTTGTTTTTGACATAAGAATAATAATGGTTTTTTTTATTGATTAAGCGATAATTGATCGTTAACATTTCCAAAAATCGATCACGGAAAATACTTAAAATGTACATCCCTAGTCTGCAGTTTCGCAATGAAGCTGTGTGATGACCACTAAATGAGTTCCACTGAGTGAGTACTAAATTTAAAAAGCTTCGGAAAAAGCTACAAAGTTTACCTTGATTTTCATTTTAAATTTTATTGATTGCTAATTTATTAAATCACTTTGCACAAAATCAGTAAACATTGATCCAAAGTGATTTAAACAAATATTATGATTATTAATATTTCTTGACCAACGAGAATGGTTTACAATAGAAATGCTGCTTCATATACTGTACATTGCACTTTCTGGCCCAAGTATTTTGTACTCTTGCTGTTGTCCATGTGCTCCACATAATCCTTATTCTAGAGCTCCTGTGAAAAACTTTGGTTTGTGTTAACTTTGGTGCCCCCTGTGGTCAAAGTTATATCTTTTTGCCCATCTTGTCCTACACATGTGTAAGTGGTGTTTTTTGATGAAAAATCTCATCCTGCTTTCTTTTACAGTCCAATTTATCACTTTCTTTAAATCTTTGGACAATGTCAACAGAGGCTGTTCTGGTAGTAACTTACAGTATCGGACACCTACCCGGCTGCAATATTTCAAGCATAAACTGTATAAAATATGCACGTAGTATCCGTGACGTCACCCATCTGTTCCTGAGAGCTGTTTGGAAGCCAATTGATGGCGGCAGCCATATTGGAAATGCGGAACTCAATCAGGCAGAGTGTGACGTAGTGTGAGCTTCCTAGCCAATAGCTATGTGTTCCCGACCGGGAGTCACGTCAGTCATGTCCTTATTTGGGCAAAAACTCGGAATCTTAATATCTTCTGAACCATCACGTTAGAAAAAAAATCACCCCCCGTACAGTGTGTGCCGATAGAGAGATTAGCTTTGTAGGGCCAAGCCTTTTTTGAACCAGGCTGTAAACATGTTTATTAATGCTGCAAAGATCGTCTTTTCCCATTCATGTCTATGTGGTTTCCGGTGTTTCTGCAGCCAGCCTCAAGCAGATTCTCGATGTATTGCAGTTTTTAACACTTCCGCATGGGCTTCATCATTTGAGACCGGAGGTTGCCGCTTGATTTCAAGTAACAGAAATACTTTGCTTTTGTAGGTCATAAAGAGGCTTCTGTATTAATTTCAGCATTTTTCATAACCCACCAGAAACTCATCCCTGGAGTTTTAAAAAGCAAGCCCTCATGAAGTATGCACCGAAACGTGCTCCGGCCCTTTAAGATAACAACTTGTTAGTACCTGACAAACAAAGCTGAGGAGGCTGACTCAGTGTCATCACAACTCACTGCTCCTCCTCTTCCTCATGCTCCTCTGCTCCCTCGCCTCCTTCTCTCATTGTGTAAACATGACAGAACCCCCACTCGTTATCTGAGACTAGAGACAGATGGAATTGGGGAGCGCTACAAGAGCAGCACAACAAAACAAGTGGGCAAGCTCGAGTCATTGATGGAGCAAATAGGGTTTTGTGAGAGGCTGTTTGGTTGAAACACTCAGGGACCCGGCTTGCTGACTTAGTTGACATTATTAATCCTTTTTTTTTTACCACCGTATCTCAGTGAATCACCAGATGTTACATTTAAAGTCAAGGATTCACATCCACTGCAGTTCGGCTCTGCTTCACAAGCAGGAGAGCAGAGCCTTTTATGTGCTAACAGGTTGTTTGTTTCACCTCCAAGCAAAATGTGTGTTCCAGTCATTACCACACTTCCAGAAAAAGATGTATTTCAACATAAAACAGAGCCTTCTTGGCTGTGCCTCAAATGCTGTTACGATTTGTGCCATCTCATTACCAAGCCAAGCTAAATAGGATGATGACAAATAGAATGTGTTCTGCATCTCCTTGAGAGTTTGCCAACATAATAATTCTCACTTGTATTTTATTGGCAAGAGGGGAGCGAATTAGATTAACCTTTAATATTGAACCAGAGCGATAAAATCTAAATGGGGCTTGGTTGGCAAATAGATTTTAACTTATTGATTTCTCATAATTTCCCTCCTCGCTGTCATTGAGGGGAAAACACTCTGCTCAAACATCCAGTATTTGCAGGATTAGTCTTCTTTTGTCTCTCTATTTTGATGAATGGTAATGATTGGAGTGTTTCTATCAGTCCAGAGATAAGAGCGTTTTCTCATTAACGCTACTATTCTCAGTGCTAATAGGAAAGGTCTCTGCACAGTCATTTACCTGCCCTCTGCATACTCTTATAAGATTAGGCTTTTTATTTAGTTAGGTTTTAACCTCGGGACCTGATTGCTGGTAATAATCTGTTTCTTGTCGCAGAGATCTTTCTATTATGTTGATAACAACGTGCTTTGAAAGTAACTGTTCCAAGTTGTGTTGCTGTGCTGCAAGGTTTGAAATACATCAGTGTAACCTTTATATTTCTATCAACTCTACTTCAAAGTAGTTGGTTTGTAATTTGTAAAAGTAATTCAGCATAGCTAAACTCATAGAGTTACACATTAGTCTTTGGCACCTCGCTTCAAATGTACATTACATAGATTGGTCAACACAGCTGAGGTGCAAATATGAACATAGTAACAAATTAAAATCTATAATAGTGCCTTGTTGTTTTAAAAGATACCTGATGAGTCAACTTTAGTCGCCTCTTTGGAAATTTAGTGATCGTTCAAAACAGTGCAGGTATCACTTTAGGTTGTAAAACACGTATTGGCACTTGACAGCCACACGCAAGAAACAGCACAGCGACTGTAAAGCCTTGAAGTGTTATGTTATAAAGTTCTGATATCCCTTTATGCTGTCGACTTCCAGTTTCTATTTGAGATATAGCAAGCTTCGTTAAATGATAATATGCAAATGCTAACATTTTATAAACCTGTAGCTCTCAACAAAGTCTAGACTTGGGACAAACCACCAATGACCACCACAACCTCAGTTCATGGAAGATGTCATTTGATAGCTGTTGACAACCATAGACTGCATAAGACATGGACATAGTCTCAGTGACATCACCCATTGGTTTCTGAATTATTTCTGGACCAGGCTGTATGTGGACACTCAATGAACTGCAGCTTTTTGCACTTCTGCATTGACTTCATATGTCAGGCCTGGAGGCTGCTGCTTGGTGACGACCAGCCTTAAGGTGCATAACCAAAGTGTTTGAATAACCTACCAATAAATGCAAGCGCATTACATCATAGGAAATACATGCCCTTCAAATAAAGGCACAGTAAAGACCTCTACCTCGAGTTTTTATCCGGCACATACCTGTAACCACTAACAATGGCTCCATGACCCACCAGTTGAGAACCATGGCTCTAAGCAATAATGTGATCAGTCTGCAGGTTTTAACAGTTTTTTGGAGCTTACATTTTTAGTTTAACATATTACCATGTTATCATGCTCCATTGGTGGACATTGACTTTGTTAAGCATAATGAGCTTTGTAAATACTTCTTGTTGGTATAATACTGCTTATCTTTAATTTCACCACACTGAATACTTGTAGTTTATTTCAGAAATTTTCCTTCTGTTTTATGTCTTGTTTTTCTTTGTTCTTTATAATGTATTCATGTTTTATGGCTTTTAGTTGTATTCTGTTTTTATTGTGCACTGCTTTTATTGTTGAAAGCTTTGTATCTGTGTTTCAAAGGGAGCTTTATAAATAATATAAATGAATATAATTTCAGTACCATCATAAAGGCTGGTTGGTTTTTCTGTTGAATGTATGACAAATCATGTTAATAACCTTCACAGTACTTTTTAATATGCATATAAGTTCAGCTGTCACTTCTTGAACTGCTGGTCGGATGAAACTGACTCTACTCATTAAACTAAACCTTTCTCCATGCTGTAGGTTCAGCCTTCATGATGGTGAACACGTCGGGACGCTTTGCAGGGCAGAAGGCCTTACTGCTGACGCCACAGCTACGGGAGAACGACACCCACTGCGTTACCTTCCACTACTATATAGGAGGCAGAGACAACAGCCATCCAGGCCACCTGAATGTCTACATTAAAGAAAACAACAGTCCCATGGGGATGCCTGTTTGGAACGTGTCGGGTCCAGCCTCGCGCTCCTGGGGACAGATGGAGCTGGCCATCAGTACCTACTGGCCCAACTTCTACCAGGTGAGAAAGTGTGGTCTCAGTCCAGCTCTGAACGTCTCATCACACAATGAGGCTGCTCATTGTGAGCAGCCTTTGTAGTTACGCCAAAGTCATTAAAGCTTGTTAACTGGGTGGAGCAAGACACATTTGTTATTCTGGTGAGCCCAAAAATACACAATGGCCTATTCAAAACACCTAAGATTATTGATTTCTGGTGCTACCTCAGTATCCATGGTAATCTGTTCTCTCTCCCCTCCATCTCAGTCAGTTCTCTTTTTCCAATTCTGAAAACTCATTTTCACTTACCAATGCACATGACTGCTGGCCAGGGCAAGGTGATTTCACACATGCCTGGCTATTAGTCTTTGCAGGGCTTGTTCCACAAGTCCACCAAATGTTAATTGATGCAGAGAGACCCCTTAACCTCCCAACGGGAGACAGTTCCCCTGTGAATTATTTCATTACAGCCTGGCAGGGCTAGTCCACGGTGGAGCCAAGGGGGGAGTCCACCTGATAACTTAGTTAACAAGGGACACCACTGAGCTCTTCACCGCTGAATGCAAGATAGGAGTCTTAATGAGAGGCACATGGACAAAAGAAAGACAGAACAGTGGGGAGGACAGAATGTTCTGCAGATACCATTTATATTCTCTGCTTGCTGTTGATAAGAGAGTGACCCCCGTGTGACACAAAGGAAGTCTGATCAAATGTTTTTAGCTTAAGCTGAAGATTGAAAGAGTCGAGCAGAAACAGCTCATTGAAAACCACAAGACTTAAAGCTAACCATCATGACTCTGTCTAGAAATTTTGAATAATGATCTTTTGCAGCCTTATTTCACAGACTGTCACTAAAATGTGACAATCTACATGTTTAAACAGCACAGTGAGATTTCTTGAATTCCATGTAAAGATCAGTGATGCTGTTTATGAGACATTTCAGCAAATCTCTGCACACAGTGAGAGCGTTTAGGCCCAAAACGGCATGCAATGCTTCTCGTGTGCTCAGGGAAATTCCCAGCATCTGTTGCCTTTCAAACCCCAGCGGAAGGTCGCCTGTTTCTTATTTGTAATTGTTCCAGGCCCGAAGTGACAAGGCGGGTATATCAGAGGATGCTAATGATCTTAGCAACACTCTCTGTCAAGAGAAGAAGGACCAATGCTTGAAATTGTCACTAATTAACAACATGACACTAATTATAGGTGTCTTTAATTGCATAGAAACCTACGCAATTGTCAAAGGGAAGCCACCTGATACTTGGAAATTATTTTTTAATTACCAGTAAGGCTTTTTAGTCATCACGAGCCTTTCAGCTTTTTTGATAATTACTCTTCCGTCACACCATCACTAAAACTTTTAATTGAGATTGTCACACATTTCAGAGGCTGGTTGAAATTGTTTTCAGTAGATGTAATGCATATGTTGAACATACTCTGCACATATGTGCTCTCTGCATACATTATATTTCCATATATGCAGCGCTGCACCAATAAGAGAGAAAAACCTAAATGTCCTCATCTATCTTGATTTCAATACAGTAGAAACTATGGCAGAGCTAATCAATCCTGCTGTAATGTACTACTTAACAAAGTCCCTGAGGGATAGCCGGAACGGTGATGTAGACATTGAATGTCGGGTTCACTGTCTGTCTCTCTCACAAATGAGAATGGTGAACTTTACTGTGACATCAACAGCTTTCGTCCCATGTGAATATTTTCACTCTCTAGGTCAGGCCCAATTATGCACTGCACTATCATTGATGTTGGAATCAATTATATCACAGCTATTAGGCAGGCTGACTGATGTCTGTTGCACAAACAAAGGATTTCAATTAGAGAGTGGGGGCTAGTTCATTTGTCTGGTGGCGATATATGGAGTGGTTGGCCTTTTAATTTCCTTTAAATTAGCCTGTAATGAGGCCATAATTGGCACCCAAGACATTCACTTTCATATTTCATGAGACAAAAAAAGAAATTTATAATTAGACGGCCTTATCTGAAGGCATCCTGCCTCCCTGATGACAATGGTAACTATCTCCGCCTCCACATTCCTCGGCTACAAAAGGAATCTCAGAGATGTATGTGTGTGCAGCTTAGTTACCACGAGCAGGACATATGTTTCAGAGTGACACCACGTACAGCACATACCCATTAATACAGTGTATACCATTCACTGGAAGACGTAAGATTATATTTAGGGAATCTGGCATGCAGAACATGTGTAGTCTGTGTGTGTGGTGTAATCGGCCTCTGCACCACACCCTGGGTTTTGGAAGGGACTGGCATTCTGTTTCCCTTTTTATCGCTCTTCAGACCAGCGAGTGCATAACTCTGACATGCTGCAGGGACACGCCCTCTGTCAGGGCTTAGGACCATTTGTTTTGCAGGAGAACTTGGACCCTTAAATAGGGTCATGTTAGTGTTTCACACCACAGTTGCACTTTATTTCAGATTTTCTGTTGGCAGAGAGCAACCAACATGTCAACCAAGTAACATTAGACTCAACAACTGTGAAATGCAATTGCAGCACCTTCTCACGGAAGAGATACTCCTCACATGCATTGGAGGGTTGGGTTCACTTAAATTCTATAAAAAAAAGAACATATGGCTGCATTTACTTTTAGAGTAGCAGCTCATCATGCAGATAGTTTGGTTATTTTTATTTAAGCTGAGCCTGGACGTATTCTTCCAGCTCAAAATGTAACCTTAGCTATGCATTTTATATACTCTTGTTTCTATAATCCTTAAAATAATGTCTAAACAGGAAACATTTGACTCTGTGAGGTCTGTGGATCATCCAAAGTGTCCACAAGACACATGCACAAGCTCTTCCTAAATTAAAACTTGATCTGGGGAGCTGGTGGCCTAGCGGTCTAAGCGCCTCACGTATAGATGCTATAGTCCTCCTCGCAGAGGTCGCTGGTTCAACTCCTGGCTGTGACCATTTGCTGCATGTCTTCACCCGCTCTCTATTCCCCACATTTCCTGTCTCTCTTCAGCTTTCCTGTCAACAAAGGCAAAAAAGCCCCCCAAAAAACTTGATCTTATTTATAATGTAAGTGTTCCAAGTTACAATAGTATCATTTAACTAGAACAGGATGGACCTTATGACTTATGTCAAAGTGTTCTTTATCTAAAGAAGAAAACACTGAATGCTCTAAATGAATAAGAAAACAATGCATAGTGAACAGGTAGTAACGTGAACTAGAATCCTGCCAGGGCCCCGATGCAAACTGGAGAGGCCTTGTCTCCACCTGCACCACTGTTGCTGTTATCACTACCGCTCATGGTTAAAGTTTCTTTGAAGCAGCAACTTAGCACTCACCAGCTCTGCTGCTGTTGACTGGATTGCACGATAGGATCCAATATTGATATGTTCACCTTGATTAGCCAGCCAAGCAAAGCTTTTGCCTCAGCATCAACAGGCAGAAGTAAAATGTGCCGGAGCTCTTTTCTCTGGATTGATTTGATATGACGTGTGGTTTGCTTGTCTCTGGTTTTATTGGTTATGACCAATCAGAATCAAGTATTTAACAAAGCGAGCTGGGTGAAGAAAGCCAAGTATAGCACATGTTAATATAGCTTAGATTAAATCTAAATCCTTCTCCCATTAGATAAAAATATTGCAGACAGTAATTAAACCATAGTTTGCAAATGTGAGTGTGTGAATTAAACAAATTCAAACTTTTATTTAAAGAGGATAAAAGTTATCATTTGTCTCCTAAGATTGCTATTATTTTATTTACTTTGTGTCACAAAATATAAAGCTACAATGAGTTGAAATCTTTAAAGAGGACGCAACTGTTTAGGTTTATAAAGTCATTGATTGATGCACATATAAAGTTCATTCTGATGAGGAATGTTCTGAAGCGACTCATTTTGTAGTTGTATTAAAGTAACTTTAAATTCCAGCCTCGTCTAAAGGTAGGAAAACAGTCAAAACTGAGCATATGTAATTAAACAAAGCTACACAGTTTGCAGGTAAATGATGTCAACTTGGTTTACAACTACTGCATGCATCGACACAGTCTACATTCAACTTTACCACTTTATATATCAAAAACCATGGCATACTACGAGATTCCATCTGGCATCTGTGCTTCTTTACATCCGGGTAGTAAAGCATTATAGTATTTTGGCAGTAGCCATTAACAGCAGCCACAGGCTCGGGTAATGGCATCCCTAATTATGACTGTACTGAGTTGGGACTACGGGCTAAATCTCACCACACACGGACACTACAAACCAATAATTAGACAGCAGTAAGTAGAACAAGGACATTTAGACTGACCCCTCTGTCATTGCTGTGTTGTTAGCTGTCAGACCCTTCATACTCTCTCCACTTGTCACAGACTGTGTGCTAATCGTCTCAAGGCTCAAACTTAATTTAACACTTGCATGTCATAACACCTCTCGACTGTGACTTATTGTGGAAATAATGTCAGTGGCCTGCAGCTGAGTGGACCAGCTGCAGCACCGCCAAGAGTAGATCGCATTAGCAGGAAGCTGGACTTCTCTGTGCACAGGGATAGCCTCACTCAAGTGCCATTTGAAGACATGTGCCCATTTATCACTGGTGTTATGAGTCTCCTCTCTCCTCCTCAGATTGTGTTTGAAGCCGTAACCTCAGGGCAGCGTGGCTTGCTGGCCATCAAAGACGTCGTGGTCCAGGGCCACCAGTGCAGTAAGTCCTTTTTCCCTTCACCATAAAAGAGCATCATCAAAGCACCATTGTCCTTTCCGTGACACCTTCCCAAATACCTGTATCGTTGTTCTATTCAAGGCCTCCCAGTCAAACAAAAGGCCTTCAAAGATGATTCTACAGTCAATCCAAAGTGTAAACCTCCCTCCTTCTCACTCCCTGAAGATTTATGAGTGTACAGTTGACAGGCTGAAGTGTGCTCAGGATTTAACGTTGGAGTGGCTGTGTTAAAACTGTCCTTTGAGAGACGGAGAAATAGTGCCAAAAAATGGGAACAAAAACAAATACCAGCATACAGTTTTTCTGTGGCTGGATTCGACTGTATTCCTCCTCCCTTAAGGATATTCAGTAAAGCATTTCATCTCTCAGATGTTGGGAGTCCCGCTCCTGAATTTAAGTAGAAGCTCTTCAGACTGTGCGGCGGAGCTAATGAACATGTAATCACTCGCATATTTAGATTCTTTCTGCCTCAGCTTCGGGAGGCTGCTGCTGCTGTGGGAGTACAAGGATGAGGGCTCTTCAGGATTCCTCATTGCTATGCTTTTGAGAACTGAGAGTCATGTTAGTCCATATGGCACTTCTTAAGTTTGTACTGAGAGCTTTTCATGCTCTCCAGTCTAAGTCTAAATCAATACTTCAAGAGTTTTCATCAATTGATTTCTACTTTACTCTACCTCTCATAGCTGAAGCATCAAGCTGCGATTGTTAGATGCTAATGACCTGGTTACTATCTGAAGGCAGCTGAATTCCTACAAATGTTATGTCAATAAGATGGATTTATGTAGCAATAGGTGCTGCATATAAATGTATTTGAGTAGATCGATGAGGCCTGAAGACGTGATCAATGTTCAAATGCGTAAAAGTGCGAGAGGATCCATAACCCACTCAGAGGCAATCGTGCTTCTTTGAGTGATAAGCAAAGTGATCAGAGCGACTTCTCAGTGGAGCACAGCCAATTCATTTTCTATTTATACGACCACGTGGAATATCTGGCACAAAGGTGTGATTAGGCCACCAGGTGGTCTGCCTCGCCTTCGATCATTAAAGAAGACATAAGCGATAAGAAAAATAGATTTGACTTATTTGGCAGCGGATGGATTGACAGGACAAAGTAATAAAAAGGGGTGTAGTTCAAAGACGAGGTTATAAAATATTAAGCAGAAGTGAAAGTCTCGATGATGAAAGTGATAGAATTAGCTTTTGCCAAGTCTTTAGAGATTTGGATATGTTTCGAATCAAGGTCGCTCCTCTGAATTGCCCTATTTTCCTATGCAGAATAGCGATACTAATCAAAAATGCTCTACATAAGTTGCTTTCTGTGGACTATCCCAGTCAGTGAGCACGCTGATAATGAGCACAGTTTGAAAAGAGAGTAATGCTTTTGCAAGAATCCTCTCAATCAATGAAAGAATGCAGGAAAGAGAGCGCAGAAACTGGGTTGGTGGTAGATGTCTCATTTTAAGGATTTAGGTGGGGAGCTGTTCACAAAAGAGATGTTAGCCTCTGGCACTGAGGGGTTTAAAAAGTGTATTAAAGAGGGGTATCTATTCAAGCTGAGTGCCGTCAGTGCTATAGTTTTACAGACACAGGTTACAAAGTGGGGAACAGTGACATGGAAAGAAATGGGAGCTTGGATTCCTCATAGTCTTGGCAGAGGCTGCTTTAGCATCCTGTTCTGTGATTAACTCTTATGAAGTCATTTTAAAGCACTTAAAGTTTCTCTCATTTCTAAAATATATGCATTTTATCCTCAGTGAACACGCCTCACTTCCTGACTATAAAGGGAGTGGAGGTCAACGCCGGACAGACTGCTTCTTTTCACTGCACCGTCAATGGACGCAAAAAGGACAATTTCCGCCTCTGGCTTCAGGTGAGATCCATTTTTATCCTTTTACACGCACTCCAGATCAAAGACTACATCAGAGGGTGGAATCAGTATTAGAAACGGGCCCTCTGGAAATTGATGTGTCTTAGTGAAGAGATCCTATTTTAAGAATATGTAATCCTCTGATCTTGAGTCAGCAGTGCGACTGTCGTGCCACGAGGTCTCAAAAAGCTGCAGGCGTATGTCTTCTTTAAATGGGAAATTAGAAATGGAGCAGGTTCACCATCAAGTTATGCCAAGTGCAGGTCAGCATGCACTGTACTTTAAAGAGATCATATTTTCACATCTGGAATGTTTCTTTTTTTATTAACACACCCTGTAATTGTGGTTCCTTTAAAAAAAAAAACATCTTTGAAGTAAAGCTGGGATATTTGGGTGACCAGCAAACCACCTTTGGCCACCATCTGTTATAATGAAACAAATGTGTTAAAAATGCTAAACTGATTACAAACTGATAATCAGTCATCATCACACAATGCACAATACTGAATACACAACTGTGCTCCCCTAATAAACCTCATTACTTAGACCTGAGTGACTGGGTCGGAGGGGATGGTGGCTGAAAGGAGAAAGAAGACAAAAGTCATCTGTTATTTTTAACATATTTAACCCCGATTACACAGGGCTAAATGTAAACACTTACATCACAGCCACAGGCAGTACATCTTCCTGATCGGCCAGCAGATGTCCATTAAATAGCGCAGCAGGAGACCTCAAACATAGATCTGGTTTGCAATTTAAACACAATTATAAATCACTTTTATAGATGTATCTAATAATGATTAAATACAATGCAACTTGTTTTCTTTTCCCATGCATGATTTCCAGCCTTACATCCTCTTATAACAGTCAGTTTCAGAGGATACAGGATTTATTTAATGTGATTGTATGAATGTGTCCTGTATAAATAATATGCAGACGACAAAATAAACAGGCTAACAAGGCTATAAACTTACAAACCTTGAAGTCTCAGTGAGTCAAACACACATTGTTTTTTGAAGAGGGGCCATAAAGTCTGAAGTTGGTGGTCGCCATATCTGAAATACTGACTCTAGCTAACTTCAGGCTAATGTGGAAGCCCACAAAGAGGTGGAGTTGAGACAACAATGCAATCGTCAGTCCAAATCAAAACAGATGACTTGTCAAAAAAAAATTCACCCTTCAGTACACTTGTTATAAATGAGGGAATTAACTGTGGATATCAAAACTCTTTATTGCATTGGGCTGTAAACATGTGAATTAATGCTGTAAATATGGACATATGGGCTCTAGTGGTGCTTTGGAGTCATCCCCAAGTGGATACTTGAGGAACTGCAGTTTTTGGCACTTCTGCATTGGCTTCATTTTTCAGTGTCAGAGGTTGCAGCTTGCTTAAGACTAAAATTGAGATAAAAGCAATAAGAAACTTAAAGAGACATATAAAGATTACAAAATTAACATGACACAAATAAACATTTCTCACGAGCTGAAGGAAATGAAAAGAATGTTTCGTTGTCGTCAGACAGCCAATCGTTTTAAGATTTGTAACCTACATTTCATCTGCCAAATCGGTTAAACTCATCGTATTTTTGGAAAGATAAAACAAATAGAATGTGATTTATTCTTAACCTCTCTTTTTTCACTCACGTAAGGAAAGCTCTTGTGTTGTGTGTATTGTATGAATCTGTTTCAGGCCCCGGCATTCGCACGCTGCTTTCTGTGCCCTTGTGTTTGAAATTTCACCTGCTCCTCAGATTTGCACAGCCCTGTGTGTCTGGGCAGCAGGGGATTACAGTTGTTTCAGATCACCGCAGTATGGTCTTAACCTATATAGATGTTGGCTCTGTGGATACTGTGTACTATATCCGGCACAGCTGAGCTGCACAGCAGTCTTGAATTGACCTTGTTCTGAGCAGCAAAGGTAGTGCATCTGGCAGACATAGCCCTGCCGGCTCTGCTGCTAAGCACACTGTCACACATGTGATCAGTGGGAGCATGACGCCGAGTAAAGGTCCTGTGCCAGGTACTCCATCATTTTAACAAACACGTCCTCATTAGCACAGGAGCTGGAAAACAAACATTAAGTGAAGTCCCCCGATGACAGTAATGAAGAAATATTTCTAATGAACAAATGTCCCCCATCTGCCTGCTGTGAGGGGTGACAGCTGGGAAGAGCCCACTGTGTGTATGCATGTGTGTGTGTGTTTGTGTGTGTGTGTGTGTGTGTGTGTGTGTGTGTGTGTGTGTGTGTGTGTGTGTGTGTGTGTGTGTGTGTGTGTGTGTGTGTGTGTGTGTGTGTGTGTGTGTGTGTGTGTGTGTGTGTGTGTGTGTGTGTGTGCGTTCCTGTGTGATAAATGCACTCCTACCATAGGCCACCTATGGGACCCAAACAAACGTGCACAAGAACAGACAACAAGCACACTCAACCAGAGTTTCTGAAACACACAAGGTCAGCCCACTTTGCTTATTAAACCTTCCTCATTCTGAGTCTCACTCGTGTGTTTTGTCTCGCTCCCCATCAGGGCATCGGTGGACGGGAGGCCCCGATGAAAGCCACTAAACCTTGGAACAACCGACGCTTCATTGGCACTTTCGACATAGAGAACACAACCAAGGGCGACTCGGGACGCTACCGCTGCATCGTCCACTCAGACAAAGGAGTTGGAGTATCCAATTATGGCGAACTCACCATAAAACGTGAGTATTTGTCTCGGAGCATTAAAGCAACACAAACGCTACCTACTGAGTGAACACAGCATCCAGTAAAGAGGATATCCACATGTTTTCCAGGCACATGACCTTTATGTGGACAACAAAGTCAGCAGCAGATAAACAGGAAAGGCTGCATGTTTGTATGTGACAAAGTCCTCCGAGGCGATACCAAAAATACAAGCTTTTTATGTTGATTTGTTATCTAGAGGACTTTAATACTCCCCTCCTGTAAAGGCTGCCCTTGACTGAGCACAATTCCCCCCTAAAAGATCACAAAGGCAAGATGCACCCGGGTTTACAGTAACCTCACTGATATTTCACTCGTGCAGTCATTTGATATGAATTTATGGAGTCATCTGAAACTAAATCCTGCAAGGCCTCACTTTCCTGCAGCCCTATAGCCCGGTAATGGCCTTCTATATTTCTTCACCTCAATTTTCTCCCTGTGCTCTCAATTGAATTTACTGCCCCGTTTTTTTTTTCTGTCTTCTTCTTCTTTTTTTTGTCTCCAAGCTTCATGTGATTGATAGGTTTAATCCTGGCTGTCCAGATCGAGGTCTGTCAATCATGCGAGAACGACCAGGCCCAGACACAGCAGAGTGAAGAGGGAGATAAAGTCCCTCTGTGCGAGTGTATCAGTGGGTTTCAGCGGTGTACTCAAAGAAAATTTACAGACACTCTGGAGGCACTCAGAACCACACTCGTGCATAAATTCAGCCACACAATCACCCGCACATCTTTGCTCTTACATATACACACTAGACGGCCGTATTTTTGCTGATCCTTGCTTTAAACTTGTTACTAGATATTTTTTTACACAAGACAAACCAGTAAAGTGGAAAGTGCCTTTGTCATAAATATTTAAAATGAAGTAATTTTCTAGATTTAGGCATTCATCTAATCTCGTAATGCATCCTGCTTTAAATTCTGCAGAGATTTCACACCTCGATGACTCCGACATAAGCCAGCGCGTCGCCGGAAGAAAAGAGGCGTTTTCACGGTTATAAGTGTCACGCATAAAAAAGCTGATATCTCCTCTTATCGTACCAGTCGTAAAACAAGTGCTTAACCCTCCAAGCAACGTGTCTGAGTCGTAAATCCTCCTTAAATGTGTGTTCACAGCGGCCGTGACTGGTTTTTGGAGGAGTGACCACGGACTGATTCTGTGGATTATGACTCTGCTACAGTCAGACCCCCCCCCCCCCCCCCCCCCCCCCACTCCACCTCTCATTAGCATACACCGCCTTTTTTCTTCAACATGAGGAGAGTGAATGCTTGATTATCCCAGATAATCACTTCTGCCTTTCATGCCAGTATTCACTCAGATTTATGTGCCTGTGCGGAAGTGCGCTGCATGTATTTCCAGCGCTCCGTACAGGATTGGCCCGCTGCAGCGCCTCTCCTGTGCCCCTCTTGTGATGGGCTCTCCTGTAGTGCAGCCAGTGGTTCTGAAAGGGCGATAATTACTCCCTGTCCAAGTGCTGGCTCCGTTCTTGGCCTGGTTAGAATCACCTGGAGCCTGCAAAGCGCTCACTGAGCTTGTGCATTGTATTCTGGGCCACGGTATCAAGTCGAGGCTGCTGAGGCATGGCCGTGTCATGACTAATGAGGAAAGCCACCAAAAATCGAAGGCCGACCAGCCAGCCAAGCTTGTCATTTTCCTGTAGCCTCCTCTTCCTCTATCAGGAGCTGATCAATTCGTTACTCAGAGCAGCCCAATTAGGAGAGAGCACAACGTAATGAGGACCTCCTGCATCTCAGGAAGAGAGGAAGCGTGGATGTAACAAGCAAATGAAAGAAGGATTTAGAAGACTCTAGTCGAACTAATCTAACAACAGAGCAGAGTAACGGCTCTTATTACTGATCCCAGTGTGCTGAAAGGCACAAGAACTGCAGAGTGTTTGTGTCTTTAAATGTATAACTCGGGCTTCTAATGTTTATGAGGGGATACGCTGATTAATTGATTAGCCAATTAAAAACAAATTCACTGACATTATCAAAAAGGTTTTCTTATTCTCAAAAAAAATGAAGTGGTTCCAGCTAGTCAAATTTGCTATTTGCGTCTGTAAAAAGTCACCATGAATTGATTTATTTGGTATTTGGACTGTTGGTATAGAGTCAAGAAGTGATATTAAGTCACTGTCCTCAGTTCTCTGAAACATTTGAAAAGCCTTCTCACACATTTATTGTATTTTTATAGCCTAAGAACAAGCACCACCATGTTTTCCTTTAACTGTTGTCGGAGTTCATTGTTTGCTGCAGCCTGTGTGTTGGATCTTGGTCTGTCTTTGTCAGTCAGCACTGGCGCCATGTTTATGCCAGTGTTAGAGGTTTTCATCACATGTGCATGAGTGTGCATTTGCAGGATTGCGTTCTGGCAGGCAGGCAGGTGCTGTGGTAGAGGAGGACCCAGCTGTCGCCAGGCCGTTTGCCTGTCTGGTCAACATCATGACAACAGCTGCTCACTGACCCCCGCGTATGGCCGCCACTGTCATCTGCGCACTGTCACCAATCTCCAGCCAGCAGCGAGCTCACGCCTGAGCCCTGTTTTTTTCTTCCAGGGCGACGCCGCCTCGTGAGGCTTAAACACAGGGAATTGAGTTGTTAATATCCTAAAGTGTTCCAGCACTTGAGTGTATTTCACACCAGTAATCCGTTATTTTCAGTGCGTCTGCTGTGGCTGTTGAACAGAGGATTACTGCACCTACAGGAATTATTTCATCACCGTAAGCTGCTGTTGCTTTTGTCAAGCAGAAACTTTTCAAAGTTGAATGAAATGCTTATTGCTTTAATTCATCATGCTGCTTAGTCGTATTGTTACAGAAATAGTATCGTGCGATAAGAGCAGAAATGGATTGAATGACAGCAGTGGAGTCTATGCATTATGGTGCTGTGCATTAAAAGCCTCCATGTAATAAGAAAAAAATCATTCAATGACTTAGGAGCTCTCGCTCAATAAGACCTTGAACATTTGAATCTAACCATGTCAAAGGTAATCCTTTAAGATAAAACCAGATCACACCACTTAACAGAAGATGCAGTATCATAACTTGAGTGGTTATCAGTTGGTTGAATTTTATGCCAAGTTAGTCACCCTGTGAGCCAGTCATGTCTGAGTCAGCAGCTTCAAACTTTGTCAGATTCTGAGGGCCGTTTGGTCCTCAGCCTGACAAAGTGTTATCATGGAGTGAGTGTGCAGGCAAACATGTCCAAATAATCTGGTGACAGTTTCCTCTCTGGAGGTAGAAATGTTTTTGATGACAATATTTTTAAAGATTTCAAAGTTTAACTTTTAAGAAGATATTTCCCAAAGCTCTTCATTTTCATTTACTTCTTTGATGAATAAACAAAACTATCAAGCAATGAAATTAATCTTTTTTTTCTTATACACGACATGAGCAGCTCTCTCTGCTCTTTGAAACAAACATTGGAACACCCTTAATACATCTTAAAGTGTATTTTGGTGGTTTAGAATAAGGCAAACTTCATGGCAGCATCAATATTTCATGAGGGACAGGCTCCTGGGGTGAGCCTGTTTTCTGTTGATTTAATGAATCAGAGCATATTGCCTCCTAACTCAGTTAAATCCCTTTTAGGACATTAGGACATAACAACAGACCATAAAAGACCATCAAAACAAGCCAATGACTGAAGCCAGATTTTGGAGCGCTCCGTGTTTCTGTCTGGCTCCGACACGCAGACCAGAGCACTGCGTGATAAATCCAGGGGCCGACCTGCTGGATTAGCTGGTTCGCTTTAGGTGATGTTTGACAGAAACACTGGAAGCTTTGGATTAGTGGGCGTTTAGGGACCTGCAGTGTAGGTCACTGTGGGGTAACCATCTGCTGAGGGAGAGCCAAACAATTCTCTGTAGGACACCTCAGCCTGCTCCGTATGTGCCTGGAGACTTCCTCCTCTCCATGACAACTCCATGAGAGGCAGCCAGGCGACTAATGGCATTACTCTGTTACATGTGTGTGCTCATTAGAGCTGCTCACCGCCGCCTCTGGGACGTGTAACTATTGCAGCGCATGACATGGGTGCATTCCTAAGCAATGCCTTGGCTGTGGGTCATGGCTCTTTGTTGACAGTGGCAGGTTTTTATGTTGCACCTGGAGACAGGAGTGGTCAAAGCATGAAAGACACGACAATGAGATAGTGAAGGATCACTGGTGGTGCGGTGGAGGTTGGGGCCAGCATTTTTTCTTTTGTGACTCTAAAAAGCAAAACTCGCATTATAGAACTATTCTTATAGACATTTAAAGTTTCCCTCAGAAGTTACTCCAATGTGTCTGAATGTAAAATAACAAATGATGGGAAAAAAATCCTTCAGATTAAATAACTTGTCTGACATTTTCAGAAGCCTCATTAAATCGGAAATGGCACGAAGTTTAAGCAAGATTAGACAAATATTGGTGACAAAACAGAGAAAAGGTCACCTTCAAAGTTTCTGTTGAACACAAGCTTTATCTAAAAGAGATAAACTTGAATTCAAGAACAGGAGATAACATTTTTGACGAACCAAACAGAGAAGAATTGAAGGTTCAGAGGTCCACAGAGGGGTTCACATTCTAACATATACTATTTATATTGTAGAGACATGTGCTTACCGTCACTGAATAGAATCTGTGGAAACATTTCTCTTATTTATCAACACAGAGTGCATTTTGATAAAGAATAACTTTATTTGTTTTGATTGTGCAGCTTTAATGGTTTTGTGAAGGTCGCTTACTTTTGAAGATTTGGACATTTCTGTAGTGAGTTGTTGACGCACAGGCTGCATCACAGATGAAGCTGTCCTCACACTGATGGCCCTGTTAGAGTGAAAGTATAAAGAGTTTGATAATGAAATACAATTTCCTGGTTATTATGACAGTATATTACATTTATAAAAGATTATATAAAAATAATTGGACAGGTGCAATAACTCTTCTGGTTTAGATGATGTTATTAAATCTCAAAAGTGCTCTATGCTGCTACCCAGAGCAGACTTGGTACACTCACCCAAATACTGCATTTTCTATTCTGCAATTTTTTGGGGGACATTTTTGTTCATGTAAGTCCACTGCATTCATTTAAGATCTTTAAGAACTACTTACTCTACAAATCAAGGTTTTAAATACGAGCTTATACAATATAAAAACTGAATTAGACTTACAATACTTGGTTAAAAAAAAAAAAAGCCTCCAGCTGATGAGCTACAGTAGAAAGTGACACCTATATCTAAATGCATCAGCAATATTTGTCTCCAGTCGTCTGACGTTGATATACGCCTCTGTGAACTGTGAATATTCCGAAGCGACTAGTTTTCTGTTGTTTCAACAGAAATTTTAATTCTGACTAACCAACTTGTCTAAAGGTAAGAAAACACTGAGCACGAGATCACAGTCCGTGGGTGAACATAATAATATAATACATTAAATGTATACAGCACTTTTCAAAACACAGTTACAAAGTGATTTACACCAAGGGTACAAATGCACACAGATAGATTAAAGTAACACTAAAAGCATAGAAAAACATTACGTGTAGGACTTTAGCTGGTAAAAGTGTAAGATATAAAACAGTCAGGTTGAATAAAAAAACCCACTAAAAACAATTGAGCCAATAAAACAATTAAACTGGATTTACAATAAAACAAATCAAAATCTAAAATAACCCTAAAATAAAAAAAAAAGGCCATAAGCAGATTGTCAAATTGTTTTATGTTAAGTGTGGCTAACATTAGCAGAGCTAGCACCACCAGCCTTCAGTTCCCCTTGCAAGTTAAAGCTTGTTCTGGTTACACAACTCAACTCAAACTTTATTGTCATTCATCTGGATAGCTTGTATACAGCTGAATGAAATTTTGTTTCTTATATGGCAGGTGCAAAGCAGTGCAAGTGCAAAAAAACGACAGACAGACAATACACTGACAACAAAGACCGAATATAAAAACAAGACGAAACAAACAACATGAGGACAGACTAGAAAGGGTTGACTATATCAGTTAATAATAAAGTATTTCTGATTCTGATATGGGAAGTAGAACATTATGGCAGCTATAAACCGGAGCTACACCACAGCTACAGTTTAGACACAACATATGATCGACATTCTGGGACTACAGTAGTATAAATCAGTATTTTGTTTAAACTAACAGTAGTTCTGGTGATGACAAGCGAGGGTAACAAGGTTTAAATGTTTAGGCGACTGAACAGGCACATCCTTACTAGGACTGGATGCCGATTTCATGGTTATTCTGGTGCAGCCAGCGATTACTGTCAAACAACTTCCAGACAAGAATTATTTTTCTTGTTCACATCCGCAGCAAAAATTGTCAAAATGTCTTTGTTTAATATATCACCAAGAGTTTTTAGTGAGTCAAGTGTACAGCTTTAACTGCAGCACATAATTTTCTGCCTTTACTTGTGCATTTCAGCCTACCCTGAAATGTAACCACCACTTGTTAATCAGATAGCTTATGTAAAGGTTGGATGTGTGTCATGTGTCAGCATCAGGTGCACTAAACAGGAAAGTACTGGGAGAAAAACATCTACTAAAACTCCGCAAAGAACCTTTAACTGAACTTCAGCTCAGTTCATGAGGTTTAAGTACAAAGAATACAAAGATTGAGTTTGTTCTTCGTGAGTAGGAAGTGAAAGTTGAACATCCAAAACAAGCAAAGAGAGCATAATATAACTACCTGAACCACACTGTATGCAGCTCTGTTTTATTAAGCATGAGATATGTCAGACAAAACATTTATACTTAACTAAATATTTAGTTTTTTTGCGCAAAAACTGCACATGGTTGTGATTCCTATGAGGCTGAGGGATGTTAATATTCACAGTAGTAAAACATGTAACTGCAGAGTGATGTTACAGGCTTTCCCACTGGTGATACAAGCTTTAAATAGAATCACAATATTCCACAACAGTCATGATGTGACAGATTAAAGCAGACCCTGAATGAGACAAGAGAAGTGACAGCTTCAGTAGATGTCAATGATCAGAGGCTTTCTATAGAACTCCTCTGATTGAAATCAATACATTCTTCAATAGGAGCAGTATCTGCCAAGGTCTGGTCGACTTCAGTCAGAGTGCTACTGATGATGAGACTCCTCAACGTGCTGGAGCTATTGATTGTTATGTGACTCCTCTTAAGCACCTCTATTATTGGGAAACATGAAAATGTTCTTCATGTGCTTCAAGACATTTTGATTCAGCTGATTTTTAAAAAGTAGGGATTGATTTTAAGCGTCTTGTTTACTCGGTACGACCATTTTTCTACTGCAGTCATTTTTACACAAATTAAAAACCCTTAATTGTTTTTCTTATTGTCAAGACTTTCTACCATTTGAAATTAAAGTAACATCAATCAAAAACTCTCTCCTCACAGAGCCACCAGTTCCAATTGCACCACCCCAACTGACTGCTGTTGGCGCCACCTACCTTTGGATCCAACTGAACGCCAACTCCATCAACGGAGACGGTCCCATCATCGACAGAGAGGTGGAGTACCGCACTGTGTCCGGCACCATGTACGACCTGCAGCCTGTGGACAAGACCACACACAAGATCGGCCACCTGGACCCGGACACAGAGTACGAGATCAGTGTCCTGCTCACCAGACCTCTGGAGGGAGGCACCGGGGCCCCCGGACCCCCGCTGAGAGCCAGGACCAGATGTGCTGGTGAGGCAAAAAAATTCCATTACTCTCAGGGCAGCTGGGAATGTAGAGGAATGAAACAGTGTGGTGTCTCACGGGGTCACATGAACACGCTCAAAGAGCACCTTTAACATCACGTCATAGATTTAAATGTAGGAGTTATGTGACTTAACCGTGTTATTGGTACAATATCATCAGGCGAAACATTATCAGAACCAACTTCAGACTTATTTTTCAATTTCTGTCTTAGAATACCTGAAAGTTAAAAAAATATGTTGCCTCCAATAAAGAAATCTAAGGAAATCTAAAACCAGCATTCAGAAAACAAGAACTAGTTGTTCAAAAATGTTTGAAAAATAGTTTCAAATTGTGTCTTTGAACATTAAACCATGTGAAGCATTGACACATAAAACAGCTGACATGACAAAAATATTTCCCACCAACAGGGCAACTTTTAAAACCACAACTCTGTTGTTACCTGTTGGTGGCAATATTTCTATCCCACCAAGTTGTGGAGTGAAATTTATGGTGAATGTGCAGGCTACTGTTAGCCCATTTATATCACCATCACGAGGTGTGATAGTTACACCCCTGTAACATCTCACCATCAGTGTAAATGTTACACAGGTGTGATGGTTAGACCAGGTCGTGATGCTGGAGCTCCATTATGGCTCAAAGAGCGAATATCAGTGTTGTAGTTTGTGACTGGGAAACGTCACAGAGCCAATCAGAGCCAGGCATTTGAAAATAAGGCGATCATCTCAGTTACAGCCCAAAGTGCTAACAGCTGAAACAAAGGCTCACTTTAACAATCAGCTCTTTGCAGAGTTCCAACACAATGATATAACAGAGAACAAAAGTCCCACTCTCGATGAGATAAAGTGAGAGAAACTTGAATCAGGAACAGTTGGGTGGTCAAGCAGTTCATTCATTCAGCAGTTTATTATTTTGTTAGCATTGCCTCGGGAGTGTTGTATTAGAGTTAAACTTTTCCCTAAGTTACTTTAACAAATCCAACATTTCAGAAAGATCCTTTTTTTTAACAAATCACCCCTCTACATGGATAACAGATCTGTTGTTGGTGGAGCTCCATTGTGTTTCCTCTAAAGCCTCGCAGCATGAGAAGCAAAGATCCAGCTCACAATTGGGCGACATATATCACCACTGTTTTACTGAGGTAATTATTTCCTAAAGTAGATGAAGCTCTGTGCATTCTCATTGTTTGCACCTATGGATCTTCATTAAGATTTATGGCTTATGGACATAAATTGTCTCTTTCCTCTGTAATTTATTCTACAGTGAGCACCTGGAACAATTAGAGCTGTTCATACTTTTTAAGTACGTTACAGAAAAAACTCCTCAAATACTGGAACTTTACCAAGTTTAAGTCTTTAAACCTCTGTGTTATTGGAACAGCTGTGTGTCACAATAATTGATATGATTTATAGTTGGCTCCAACCACAGAGCAGAAAACTGCCCTGCCACATGGTTAGCTTTATAACTGCTTGTTTATTCAGCTTAATTCTCATTCCAGAGTCCCTGCAAGCTTCCTAATTCATCAGCAACACAGATCGATATCATGTGTGAAGCAGAGTGGCACCTTAAATTTGGGTCATTATGTTGCTGCTTTACCGTTGGCACTCAGACTCATACATGTACATAAACACTTTGAGAATGCCTGATGATATTGTACAAATTGTCCTTCTCACAACATTAACCAGCTAAGTCCCCGTGCTGTACCATGATGCCAACTCGGGGAACAAAACAAACGTAGCCTCAGCATTTTCCCGGGCTAATGCTTTTTGGTGTCCAGAGAAACGCTGATGAAAATGAGATTTTTCTCCCCTCCCTGCCCAGGGTGTAACCCCCTCTCCCCACTGTGAAGGTCATGAGCTTATTCTTTTTTAGTCCGGCTGATAGGGATGAATGGCTCTACCTGTGCAGCCGTCTGAGCAGGGCCCAGTTTCAGCAAGGGGTCCTGCCCCTTGGCCACCCTGCTGGTCACAGTCGGGGAGATTGATGGCCCCGGCTCCTGAGGAGTGTTTGAGGAAGCAGCTCTTGATCTTGTCCGACTTTCTACTGGACTTTCCCACTGACAGGCCGGGCCTCAGCAGAGCCCCTAATTGAACGGTTAAGACTCACAGGGCTGTGCGATACATCACTGTTGATACAGACAGCCGGGAGTCTCGCTCTCCCTCTCCCTGCACTGCTGTCTGGAGGCGCTAATGAAAATCTGTGGCCACTTTAGAGCTCCGTCTCTCTCATAATTATTCATAGCCATGCCTTGGTCACTTCACAAACTGAGCAATGTTTCTGATGACAAAGGATGTTTTAATTCAATCTTCTGTAAAATGGGAAACACATAATGCAAGGACGCCACCAATTCACTCCAGAAGCAGGAGGGAAAAGAGAGGTAGCCTTGAAAGGCCTCCTTTCCCACGAAGCACTTCCATTACTTTCCTAGTGAACATCAAAAGAAAGTCTTATCCAAGGCTCTGTGATTGCTCTGGGGGGTTATTTGTGGGTTTCAAGGGTGTGCCGAATGATTCAGACAACATTTTTCTTTTGCATATCCTCGTGTCTTTTGACAGCCAATGTTGGATTTAACAACTTGTTAACATTTTTCCCCTTTTTGCTACTGGCCAAAATTACTGGCCAAACATTTTTGAGCTAAAAGAGAAAAACATTTGGCATCCGTGCTCCCCTTCCATGAGAAATTTGCGTCTGTGTGAAGTTGTTTACAGCTTCAGAGTTCTCCATGCTTGGTAAGTGCTACTTGAAGGAAGACACTGTATTATCAGGTGGTGCCCTGGGATCACAGCAGGGTGCCCTGAATTTCAGCAACACCATTGAGAGACCATCTCACACAGAGAAACCATTTCCAGCCCACACTAGGAAAGTAGATAATCAAGTCTTAAACAACTACTCCTCTGCAGACTGAGTCGTACTTGAGATTTCTGTGGAAAAGTATTTTCCAGAGCTTTTCAATCTTCACACAATGACCTGCTCTGGATGGTTTCTCTCCACCTCCCAAACAAACATTTGAAACGTCTTGATACTACAGTTACTAATTTATCAAAGTTTTCAACACACGTCTGAATGCTCGGATGAAATAACAGCTTCTAAATATTCTCTCTTTGCAAATTTAATAACATTAGAATTTGATTGAGCAAGAGTATTTTTTCCTCTTTGCATGTTTCATCACACATGGCTTGTTTCTGATGCAGCAGAGATTATTTCATAGCAGTTTCTCTGATGGGAGAACAGTCTGTTCTCTGTGCCTCATCTCCATCCTATGGCCTTTGCTGTCCCGCTGGCTCTCAGGCGCTTTAAAAAATGGCAGAACATGATGTCCATGCTGGGTCCAAACACCTGCTCAGACTCCAGCCTTTGCCAACTCCACATCTCCATCTATAAGTTGTCTCCATCTGCGCTCTGGTACCACGTGGGAGTAGTCTCATCTGTTTGTTTTTACTTTGCCATCCTGCTACATGGCGTGCTATTAAACACACGGGGAAACAGCATTAATCAGGGATCAGCCCTCGTTTAAACACCCGTTTACAACAGCAGGGAGGAGCTGTGCTATTATGTGCACCCACACCAAGGTTGGTTGTTTGAATTTAGCCTCCTGGTTAATTTGTGCGAGACCAGGTTGGTTTTAATGCAAATACAATGAATACAATTTATACAGGACGAAGAGGCAGAATCCCTTTATCATCCCCCAGCATGATAGTTTGTCTGAGCCATGTTGGGAACAAATCTTTGAAATGTCAACAACTTAGAAAGATCCCATTGCACGTTAAATACAACAGTATACATTTTTGGGGAATATTTACACAGTTAAACCTTCTAATGGATGAAAACCATTCACAATTAAAGGCAAAGTGAGGAGTTTTAACTGATAACCTTTTATTTATATAGCACCTTTTAAAAACCAGGGTTTACAAAATGCTTGACAAGCAACAGGGCACATAAAAACAAACACAAAGAGAAAACAACAGCAGAGGGCCTCAACACAAATTAAAATCAGACATAAAGAAAACAAACACAAAAGTCCCAAACAACCATTTATCCTGACGTCACAGGCAACCCAAGTAAGTTAGCAAGCAGGAAGAGTGTTTTTCTTTGTATAATTTTTTTTGACATAATGTTTTGCCTTCGTGCCTGATACTGGAGCAGGATTATCAAACATACGTTTTCTGTTGAAGTATTATTTCAGACAGAGAAACTATACAACCAGAGCTCTGCTAGCTAAAAGAGCGAAAATGCTAAAAACAGGGCTTAAGGCTGATTTATACTTCTGCGTCGCCCCTACGCAGCAGGGGCTGACGCGGACATGAGCCCCACATACTTGTGCGTCGATGTGTCCGTGTCGCGCAGCAATTCTCCTCCGATACGCCTGAGGGCAGTGCGGTCTCTCTGATAGCCGGTCGCCTGCTTCCGGTCCTGCTATGATCTCTGTTTACTTTTCCACATCGATTCAGAGCGTGTTCTGTTAATCTACAGCTGATACATGTTGCTGTTTATCATACAGACATGATTACATGAAGAATAGAGAGGAGGAGATGAAATACACGGCCGATGTGTGGCCGATGTCTGGCCGATGTCCTGGATCCCGGAAGTGCTGTGAATGCGGGAAAGACAAAGCCGTCGAGCGGACCAATCACAGAGCTTGCGGTCCGCGTCGGCTCTACGCGTAGTTACATTTTGGAGGAGGTGCACGTCAGCTACGTGCGTAGGCCTCTGCTTAGGTACGGGAGCTACGCGGACCTACGGCGTAGGCTACGCCGTCGATTCGACGCAGAAGTATAAATCAGCCTTTAATGTCAATGTAGACGTGTGAATGTTTCATTGCTCTTTCCTAACAGTAATGAATCACTTGACAAAGTTTAGTCGTTCTTACGTTACAGTTAATAATTTAACTCTTGATCCTGCAGAAAATTGTCTTAAACAAAGAAAACGCGTATCAAAGAGATCTTTATTCCATTTATTTACCTCCACATCAAATTCTCGCTTTAGTAAGAGCCACATCTTTACAACAGTGGGTGATGGTGCTCATGGGAAATGCAGTCTTCATCCTGGAAAAATAATACAGATATTGTCCATAGGGGTCACCAGAATCAACACAACATGAAAACTCCTTACATCGCCTTCAAGCAGGGTTTGCCTTAGAAAAAAAATGTGATGCCCCTCGCACCCAAAAAAATATTTAAAATAATTTGTATATGTTTTGAACATGTCTGGTGCTCAAGATAACCATTTCAGGTATGGCAGCAAAATAGTAATGATACCATTTACAGAGCGAACAATCCCGTACTGATGCTATACTCTCTTTGTATTCTCTTATTCACTTGGTAGTAAATTTAATTTCCTTCATTTAGGTTAGCTGCTAAGAGATAGAGCATTACAGTCTTAACTTGTTCCCATGAAATTCATTCAGGTAAGATGCTTAAAAGGAAATTCTACTCTCCATGTTGGAGTATGATTCATATCAGAAAAAAGTCATCCTCATTATGTTCAATGAAGCTCTATTTTAGATTCATTAGATGTACAGAACTGTTGAACATCCACTTAAACCCTTTTTGTGTAAGGTTGACAGCAGACTCGGGAAATTCAAGGTTTAGGAAAGCTGTAGCATTAACTGTGGCTAACAAATACCCTCAAAACCATTGCTCTGTAGGTTGAGTCACTCAGAATATGCACATCTCTTCACCTCATGAGGAGTAAGGAGTGCAGTCTGCCGTGACATACATGAACTCAATTTTTGAAAGCCCCCTCTGCACAGATGTGTGTTATCCATAAAAATCCAGTCTGAAGAATACATCACTGCCAGACCTTGAAGACTGAGGCAGATGAGGTAAAAACCATAAAGCAGTGAAGTCCACTGACTGTCCAGGCCATTTACTAAGAAAAAGTCTCTAATCTCACCATTGTTTTTTTTCTTACAAAGAAATGAACAACGTTTAGAACGATTTACGTAAGCTAATGTCATTCCTCTCTTTCTGCTATTGTTCAGCTGTCAGAGAGGGCTATGAAAAGTGCAATGTACAGAAGAAAAGAGCCTTTTTACAATGTGCTCTTGATTTGTCAGGAGAACATTCGCATTTGATACACAAAAAGATTTAATGATCTGACGTACTGTAAAGACACTCAGGGATCTGTTCCATTCGTTTAACATCTGAGAAAATATGATTGTTCATTCTCTGACTGCTTATGGAGCCAGCATCCCTGAAATGTTCAGGTTTAAAGACTAAAGGCTGTCCGGTGTTCAGACACTCTGAAATCAAGGCTGTGATTGACTTTTTAGGGCAGATTGTTGATTTCCTTGTGTACATAAAGTCCTCGGTTAAAGAATTGTACAAGCAGAGTAGAAATGCTGCTCGGCAGTGGCTTCACTCAAGGACAAAAAACATGTTGACAGCGTCTACTGTTTCTTCAAGGTGCTATTCTTATCCCGCCAAAAAGTTAGCTACATCAGCCCGTATGAGTCAGTTTACCTCACCAAACCTCATCTAACTGAGCCTTGACCCTTTGTTAACAAAGATTATTACCCAACTTTCTGACTAACTAATTCTGAATAGCAAGAGCATCAGCAGGGACAACCAGATCATATCAAATCAATCCGCAGAAAGGAGTCCAGCACATTTATAAAGGTTGTGATTTCACCTCTTGCTGTTGACAATGTGACAAAAATGTTAGTTATAGCCTGCTAAACAACATCAAGGGAATTTTTAATATTACTCTCAATTTATTTGAAGAGAACAACACTTTAGATTGTTGGTTAACAGCTGAACAGTCACCAGCTGAGAAAAGGTGATGAGAGGAGGGAAAACCATGCAGATTTAGAAATTAGTGAGGGATATTTACGCACACAAGGAGCTGAGTGAAAGAGACGTCGCCCAAATTGAAGAAAACAGTCACAAAGCAACCACAAACTGCTTCATGGTATGAGCTGTGGCAGAGTTACAGGACTGGTTAAGGGAGGTGAAAATACCAACATATACATTTTTGGAAAGAAGAGCTAAAGCATGGGCTGCGGGTATTTCCTGCATAAGAATGTCAACAGAAAAACAACAATGTTTAGACTTTAATATGAACCAAAATGTGAAGCTTAATGTAAATTTGAATCACAAGTATTTATTTATTAAAGGTTAATTTGTTAGGGACAGTTAGAGTATGCATAGACAAACTGAGAACAGCCATCCCATGCAAGTATCATAGTGTTTGTAGTGAATGCAACATCTGTCCCTAGAAGAGCTTTTGAGAGAGTAAAATATTAAAACGGTCATTTGAAATAAAAAAGAAAAGGTATGTTAAGTACAACAAGATACAATAGAACACACATTTGACAGTAACAAAGCCTATAGAAAATTAGACATGTAGATGTGCAGGTTTGTTGCAAGTAAGCTGATGAGAACACATGCTATGGAAGTGCTCCCAACTGGGACTGAGTTTTTTTGCTACATACTGTAAATACATCATTTTTAAATCAGTGAAATCATCTTTAGATTAATACTTAGTGTCAACTAGTTTGTACCTTTAGTTGTTAGCTGGCTCATAAGCAGGATAATGTATAGTGAACAGGTTTAAAAATAGGATATATGACAGGGCAAGACAAGACCTGTAAGCATTGGGTCTTGTCTCACCCTTTCAGGTTTCTGTTTTGCGTCATCCCTCATGATACATTATCCTAGAATGATGGTCTGTCAGTCTCGATTCCTTCCCTTTCCCCTCATATATGTCTACAGGGCAGGTCCCCTCATTGAGTTAACCCTTTGTGATTGATTTTTATGTGGCTCTAAAAGGAGAGGAGATTGTTTGAGGTGTCTAATTAATGCCATTGTTACCTTATGGCTTGAATAGAAATCCACTTCACCCCACCATCTCAGATAACATTGGTCTGGTTTGTAGCCCACAATAGCTGGCTGTCATGTGACCTATAGGGTTTGTATATTGTCTGTGGCGAGGCGAATGAAAAGCCTCAGTTTGAAGGCCATTGAATTTGTGTTCTTTTGTCAGTCAGAGAAAACAGGATAGATTGAGTTTGCGGTGTGCAGGAAGGTTATAGGGAGACCACAATAAAAGTTTTTTTTTTTTTTATCACAGGCAGTTGGAAGTAGAAGGGAGGATTGTGTTCTATGATATTGGCTCCGCAAAAGGCAAATTGTGTTCTTCTCAAGGACACGTCTTCAAACAACTGCTGTTGGAAAAGAAGAGAGACGGAGAGTGAGAGAGGCTGCATTTAAAGCTGTTTCATTATTATTATTTCCCTCTTCTCCTTCCCTCCATATCTTCCCCCCCCCAAACACAAAAGGATTGAAACTCAGAGAACAGATGTGCAAAAACGATACTCTGGTGACACCAGTGTAAACTTGGTCCCATCTTACTCTGGAGCAGCCTCCTCAGCTCCTCACAAACAATTATCACCAAGCTTGTTTGTAACCTCCTCTCTGTTAAGCCTCGGGAGAACAATAAATAGCTGTAGTTTAGTCAGGCTTGGCGAGTTCTCTTTTTTCTGCTGTTTTTAAATCCGAACTGAAATACTTCTCAAGGTCTTTAAATGTTTCTATTCTTCGTCTTTAATTATTCATGGGCTATCTGCTGTAATTTTTGTCACAGATTTTCTCCATCCTTTTGCTGAATTATAGATGTCTCATTCCCCTTGCTTGGCATCCAGGAAGCACTCATTCAGTCTGATTGTATAACTCTAACTCCAGAATACTTTCTGCGTCTCCTCCTTTAACTAAAGGACAGGAAATGTCAGGAAGGCTGCGATTTATATTCTGTATTCCCCCACCTAGAAAGCTAGATTTTAGATCTCATATATCTCCTAAGTAGGTGGCTCACAAACGCAGCAACCATTTCACAAAGTCAAGCGCCTCCCTTTGATTTACACCCGGGGTAACACCCTGAGCTGAGCGCGACACATGCAGGTTTTTGGCGACAAATGACAATGCCACTCGAGCCATCTGGGGAGCGCTGAAGTTGAAGAATCACCTGGGTAACCTCCCACCGCTCCTGTAGAGATTTCGCCCCAGTCGGTAAATGAGAGCTTGTGTTCTTCCTGTTTGTAAGCCCTAACCACAGGAACCTGAGGGGGAAGACAAAGCTTGGTCTTATTGTAGAGACGGATGTATGTGTGTGTGTGTGTGTGTGTGTGTGTGTGTGTGTGTGTGTGTGTGTGTGTGTGTGTGTGTGTGTGTGTGTGTGTGTGTGTGTGTGTGTGTGTGTGAAGACAGATTGGGGGGAGGAGGGGTCATTCTACCTGTCACTCTGACCCCAATCACTGCACAGCATATCAGTGGAGACGAAATGAAAGATTGATTTAACCAGTTCCTCCTCCGCTGCCTGCGCTCTTTCCATCAACTTGCTGTCCATTTGTTTTCATCCGGTTGGTGGACTCGCACTTCCCATCACCTTTTGCCCCTGAGTCTCACTTTAAAGGTTTGTTCTTTTAATGCTTCTTAATAGTCAGTGATTGAAAATACTACCTCCTGACATTTTAGGCCCAGTTTTTAACCAAGGTATTCATTCCATTTGAATTCTTCACAACACATTTCAATGCTGCAATGCACATTGTTTTTTACTTCACCAGTGCCTGGTATTTAAAGTAGAGCAGGAATAGTTCAGTTGTGTTTTGCAGAAAAGACCATAGAGTAGAAGTGATGAACAAACTGTGAAGCCCCTTTCAGCTTAAGTGGGCTTTAAACTACTGCACTGCCAGTGTGTTGAAAACACAAAAGGAGCAAGTAACTATTATTAATTCATGAAATTGCTGATTCCATGCAAATACATGCAAGGCCTATGGATTATCAGGCATGCTAGGATGCATTTCTGGCAGTGGTGGCCTAGTATCTCTGTGTTTTGTCCATCTTAAGCCCTTGCTCTGGATAGCTGCAGTCTGAATCGTAAGGTGCAACCTTCTTCCCAGTGACACAGCACACATGCATCAAACATATAGTACTGGAACATGTGGATTCCAGCTATTCTATTTATCCACAGGAAAAGACATTCATGCATCCATTAGAGCCTCATTCATATCTTGAATTTAAACAGAGTTGACATTACATCCACAATTGTACTACGCTGTTTTGAGAATTCTTTGTAGTGCAACGGTGTCTGCTGGAGTGACTGACATTACTGCAAAAACAAGACTGCAGCTGTAGTTTGGTTCATAAGGACTTTTCTTAGGATCTAGGGGAGTCACCAGTTTGAGTCCCAGCATTAACCAAAACATGACATTGGACCGATAGTTTAAGATAGCTGTCAAATTAGTGATTTTCTAATATCTCGATTAATCACATTTTTAATTGCATGTTTAAAATTCCATTATTTTGAATTTCAATAAATTTTAAATTCCATATTAACAAGGTATAAGATACCCTTAACAGTTTCTTGATTTGGGAATCAGGTGCAATGAAACAAAATTTTTGATCTTGACATTTAGATTTATAATTATGGAGCGCCGTTAGCCAAGCGGTTTAAGCGCAGGCCCCATGTGCAGAGGCTGTGGTCCTCGTTGCAGCGGTCTCAGGTTCGGTTCACTAAACCTCCGCTCTCTGCTCCCTGCATTTCCTGCCTCTTCAGCTGTCCTGTCCATTAAAGTTGAAACTGCCCAAAATATATAACTTTAAAAGATTAATGATTCTAATGAATGCTGCGCTGCTACACCAGTGTGGTGTGAAACCAGGACTTAGAGGTATAGGAGACAGCTTCAGAGTATTTAGGTGTGTGGCAATTTGCAGACTCCTAAAGAGTGCTCTGCAGACCTTTGTGATATGGTTGCCTGATGACATCATTTCGATGAGCTGCACCTGTAGGAGGTAGCTTAAACTATTTTTGCTTCCATTTGACACAAACCGCATATTACGTTTGACTTGAGGAGTTTTTACAGGGAAATGTGCCGTTCAAAAGCACAGTGGTGGTGTTATTTTCTGTCACGCCTGCAGTGGGAAGCAGGAAGATGCTACAGCAGCTTAACTACGGTGTGCCAAAAGGAACAAAACAGCCCAAGATTTAAAATAATTGGTAGCTTAAATACACAAAAATACAAAATAAAAATGTACTCGATAGTCAAATAGCTTAGACACAAGCTTCCTCAAACAACTCTCTGACATTAGATAACTCGGGCTGTGTCCACCCTTGTTAATTTTTTAAACTACAGATCAGACATCACTGGAGCTGGATGTCATGATTGAACAGCTCAACAGAAGTAAGGAAACAAAGAGTTTGAAGATATTGAACTTTTCTCTTTAGCCTTCTTTTACGTCTTGAGGTGACTATTTCTGTCAGTTTTCAAGCGAACGACTAAGCGCTGCACTATTTTTGGACAGTGTACAGCGAGGCGGATGATCATGAACAAAGACAGGAACTGACTCGGTATGACTTGACAGACTGTAGTCGCATCATGCATCATCCTACCATGCTGGTAGGTTGTATCTCACCTCCCCTCTCACGCTGTAGCTCTCCCTTTCTATTCAGTGCTGCGAACAGGAAGGCATTCACCCATTCATCTCCACCCCTACAGCTTCAGGGGGTTCATCAGACAAGGTGGCAGCCCGGCCCGGCCCAACGCTCAGGTTCATTCTGTGGATTCAATTCGATCCAGCGTGTTTGTAGGCTCCCTCCGCCCCTCATCCTCACCCATCATGGCAGACTCATCTATCACCAGGCCTATAAAGAAGGACTTGATAGAGTGAGGAGCGACCACCACCATTCAATAAATCCTTGTGATTATCCATGCCTCCAAGGTGTATGGGCAGAAGTGTCAGTGTGTGTGTGCATATGTGTGTGTGTGTGTCCAGAGCACGTGGGCATTTGTCTCTGACTCTGTAATGGGTGTAGAGGGCGATGTTAGAACACAAGAGGTCCGTGTACGGAGCTTTTTAAAGTGCTATCAATTATAACATGTGTACACGCGTCAGCCTCAAGGCCTTCGTTGACTTGTTGCATTTTATGGCAACGAAAACCTTGGCACTTCTAACCCACCCCCTTCCTCTGTCTTTGCTTTCTTTCTCCAACAACCCCCCTCCACCCATCCACCCACGCATTGACTCCCTCCATCTCGTGCTCTTAACCCCCCTCCCTCCTCTCTTTCTCTTCCTCCAGAGGATTGCATAGAGGAGCACTCTAGGAGGGTGATGGAGCTTTGATTGTCGGTTATCAAAAGCTATCATTACGGCTCGCTTCTGCGGGATATGAAAATGATTTCCTAAGTGTAAAACCCATGTCATTACCTCAATGGCCTCAGTGCTATCACTGAGATGTAATAGAAAGAGGCAAACAAATGTTCTCGCCTCCCTGCCCGCCCAGCTCAAACAGAACAGAGTGAATAACACAGCAATGGAGAGATAAATGATGGCAATACCAGGCCTAGAGTGGAGCACTTTGCATGAAAACAGCCTTCTGACCAGGATTCATCTTTGTTGTTGTCATGTTGTTTTGATACTGTTTACTATGAAGTCACGTGTGTGCGACGAGCCCCGACAGACATTCTCCAACAAGGAATCTGACAGTCTACACGCCATCCTGTGAAAGTCGCAGCATTTTTCTTATTTCATCTCCAAACGAGCAGACTTCCTCTTCCTCCTCTTTTGCGGTCTCCTCCCCAAACTGAGTGCCGTTTCATCCTGATGAGAGAGAAACAAGGAGCTACATTGACTTACCGGTGGTTTCTAATCATCGGAGAAGTCAGTCTTTTCTTCCTCCCCTACTTGGTTCTGTTTGATGAGCAGGGAGATGGAAGTCTACGCCAGCACACGGCTTTTCTGCTCTTAATCGATGTGGATCTGATAAAGATCCTGGCTTTCCGACTGACTGAAGCGCCTGGAAGCCTGAGGGAGATCTGATAAGTAAATCGTTCTCCTGTACATGAAGCCAGTAAGATGCTGAGGAACCAGATCCGTGCTTCTTTACACACAAATGGACACGTTAAAACCCACATTGTCTCCCTCATGCAAACACACACACACACACTCGTCTCGCAGTAAAGTGGCTGTGCTCCGGACATGCCCAATTTGTTTCCTTTCATCCAGGACTAATGTCTCGCTCTACCCAGGGGCTAAGTGCACCATTTGATGCCCCCACTTGGACAGGCGGCAGCAACATGCAGTTATTTTATTGAATTTTTTATATTTGGGGTTTCAACGTTTTCGGGAAATCACGTTATCTCCCCAGCTTTGTACGCAGGGCCTGTTCAAATTAACAAGAGGCAATAATGTGCTGATAATTTCTAAAAACATTATTTAAATGTCACACTGTAATGACAAAAAAATCACTAATAGCCCTATGTAAATGTCAAATTCAAATTATTCAATTACACGGGCGAGTGTGGGGCAGGTGATAATTTGTCCACTGCTTGGAATACCAATCTGGCTCTCGCTGAAGCTTGTTCTGCGCGCCCTGGCATAAGATAGACCTCAGCAATTTCCTGCTCCAAGGGATGCTCTCACAGCCATTATTATAACTCTATTCCAGTGGAAATATCTGCCGTACTGGAGAGATATTAGAGTCATATTTTCAGTACTTTCACCCCAATGTCGCCCTCAGTGTGTGATAGTGCTGTAAAAAAAAAAAAAAAGTATGGATTTCCAGAGATAGCCTTGTTATTCCTTGTTTTGATTTGTGCTTGTGCTTTTTATTTTGAGCCTCTTACTGCTCGGTCAATAAAACCAAACCAGCAGTCACACTAGACCGGGGTGATAGGCTCATCTCATCAGCTGTCATTCATGGGCCTGTGGGCCTATTCAAAAATGCTCGCATAGCCTCCATCTATGCACAAATGGATTTATAACAGATATCAGCCATTCAGAAGGGCCCGTTCATTTCAGATTAAGTAGGGGAAGAGGGTACAAGGTGTTTTTCTTCCCCTCTTTCCCTCCTTTCTTCAAAGTCAACCATGACTGTGGCTCTGAAGTGGATGAGGCACCTTGTTGTTCATGAAGCAGATGATGTCATCCTGAGTCATGCGGTACAAGTTGTGATTGAGCTCCCGCCACAGATCGTCACATTTTACTGCCTCCCTCAGACAGCTGGTATCTGCACCGCAGGGAGCCAACGGGGCAACAAACAATTAGCCTTTTCTCCACAAAACTCCAGGGACAAGCTATAGAACCATCATAAGAGCTGTTTACTAAATGGCCAATGAATCTTTGTACACTTCTACTGTTGGCAAACCAGCAAAAAAATGTGTCTAATGTTCTTATCGCATGCCAAAAAGCTCAATTCAAACTCATACAAGATTTAATAATCCATTCGTCTTGTTTCCTTTCTCTTCTTCTTCTTCTGTTTGGCATGAGCAGCTTCTCTCCACACATTCCTGTCAACTGATTCCCATTCTTGTTGGCACCTCTCCATTGGCCAGATTTAGGGTGCAGTGGACATTATCTATGATGTTCCACAAAGATGGGAGTGTGACATTCCCCCTGAACGCTCCAGAAATGAGACTTCCTCACAGCCCGCTCGTGCACGTCTGCTTGAGATTCACACATTGGTGCATTTGTCACTTTGAGAGCATCTGGTTTAATTTGATTTCTTTGCCTGGCCACCCTGCAATTCTCTGTGCTTTTAGTGTAACCGTTGCCTACTGAGTGCGGCCAACAGATAGTTCCGCAAATAAAGGGCTTTAAACTTCTATTTTCTGGATGGCTCTGCCAACATTGCAACCTCTCGAGAGAAGCCTGTTTTCCATCGCTGAGTCTGTGTTTCAGTCTCTTTATTTTGGGTTTGATTACATTTTTGAAAAGAAGTGACTTATTTCTGTAAATTCATCCTTGTACTGTATCTTGCTTGAGGAGTGGAGTTGCCTTACTTAGTGTCTGTTAGCCCTTATGCTGAAGATTTGACTCCTTCAGCTTATCCCTTTGAAGGCAGGAGTCTCACAGTCAAGCCTCCACCAAGATTAACATTTCTTTAAAATTTTAACAATCATTGGAGGTCAGAGACCCTTTATCAAAGGCATACTCCTACACAGCTCTGCAGAAAGGTTCCTCAAAGAATATTAAGCACTTTTATTCCAGTCATAATGCACAGCAGCACTCAGTCTGTAAGAGATTCATACATTTTCTTCAACTGTTGTTTAAACTGTTATAAAAGCTGTTAGACATAAAGCTCTCAAGGATGTTAGTGTGCTGCACTCTGCGCTCCTCCTGTGACAAATCCTCCTTCACAAGAAGCTAATTGCAAATTTTTTTACTTCTGGTAGATGTTTTTCTATTTTCCAGACATTTTTTTCATTTGTAGTCTTTTGTGTTTGCCTCATGTACTGCATGCCGCTCATTGATATCCCTCCACCCATCCGTCTTCAACAACTGTTCCTCTGACTCCTTCAGGCCCTTCTAATGCTTTTTCATCTGCTCTGTGAAAGCGCAGGAGGGATCACATCCTTTGTCTCTCCTTTGTGCAATCTGAGAGTGTTCAATCTTTCATTCAACTAGCAGGCAGCCTTTATCTTTCTCTCTCTGCGTTTCTTCTGGCATTATCATTTCTCACTTGTACGCGGTCTGTGATGTCACGTGTCATGACCTAATTTTACAACAAACATTTGTCTCATACTTTTCTGCAACAGTACACAAAGATGTGTCTGATTTAGTGAGGGTTTTCAATAAACGCGTTTAGTAGGTCAGAGATTATCTCTCCAAAGATATCCAGCGAGAATCAGAGCGAAATAAAATTAGTACACCGAGTCTTTAAGGTTACCATCTCTGTTCTTCCTAGATCCTCCCTTGTTTATTGAGTCTTTCGTTCAGCCTGCAGAAATGAACAACATGCTGGACTCAGGTCCAGTCTCCCCCTCCGTGCACCTCCAGAATGTTAAACATGGCTGCCGCTGCTGCTTCTGAATTGCTGGACTGTGTCTCCTGGGGAACGGGGGAAATTGAGCCCTGGCTCCTCCTAATAGGTGGTAAAGTGTTAAGTTCCAGAGAAATGGACTGCAAATTTAACCTGGAATGGAAATTGATCCCATTACCTTGTGCTTGGGCTGCTTTCCTCCCGTAGGTGAGGGAGAGGGAGAGAGGGGGAATAGATGTGGGGAAAGCAGGGAGGGAGAGGGAAATAGAAATGGGGGAGCCAAAGAAGAAGAGAGAAAAGAGATGGAGGGGGAGCAGATAGAAGAGAAAATGGAGAAAGTAGAAGAAAAAAGGCAAAGAGACACATCGTCTCTGTGATTAGAGGTGATAGGATGGCAGTGGGGGTTGTGTCCCGCCTGGATTGACAGGCTGGCTGACTCTGTATCAGTGTGGTGCTAATAGCTGACTGCCACTGTGTGAGATGGAAGAGAGAGCGGGAGAGAGAGGGCAAGGTAGAAGGAGCAGAGGAACGGCACGCTCTGAAGGGATGATACACCTCCTGCTGAGGGTTTTCCACCAGCAGACCGCCAGTGTCTTGGTGCGTGCAGCTGCTGTGAGACCGTGTTAGCAACGGTGATGGGATGTAGCAATGCTGCAGTATCAGGCTGTGGCTTTGAAATTTAAAATATTTTTCCTGGAAATATGAATTCCAAACAGAGGAAATAGTATTTTAATATGTATAAAAGTACAAACCGGGGCTGGAGTGTTGTAAAAAAATCTGGTATTGGATGTTCTTTGACCCAAAGGAACAGCGTCTTCTCTGTGCCCTTGCATACACCTCAGTCATTTCCTTGATTTTATTGAAACTATCTTTCAATACCTGTCATTTCATACGGCTAATTGATTATCTTGATGTATGCTCACACTCCTCTCTCTGTCCCAGAGCCCATGCACGGCCCGCAGAAGCTGGAAGTGGTGGACATTCAATCCAAACAGGTGACGGTGCGCTGGGAGCCCCTGGGCTACAATGTGACCCGCTGCCACAGCTACAACCTGACCGTCCAGTACCGCTCCAGGGTGGCCGGCAAGGAGGAGACCCGGGAGGAGGTGTGCTACGACACACAGAGCCGCGATCCTCAGCACACCATCCACAACCTGACGCCGTTCACCAACCTCAGTGTCAAACTGGTGCTACGCAACCCGGAGGGGGTGAAGGAGAGCACAGAGATGGAGGTTCAGACTGATGAGGATGGTAAGTGTGGTGTGAGGTCACTTCCTGTACAGGTCTATGAGGATGACACATGGCTATTAAACCAATCCTCGATTATGCATCTTGTATGAACAGACATAAAATAAGTAAACTGCACCACTGTATTCAAACAAATTAAAGTACCATAATAATGCATTACATACATTAACAAAGTGTTTGTCAATGATTTTAATGTGTTCATTAAGGCGTGTTATGCAAAAAAAAGGGCATTCTTTGTGCATTGAAGCGGTCACTTCCTTCTTTGTGCGCCAACTTTTGGGTCAAATGCGTACATTTTTATGCTGTGTTTTTATCTAAAAACTTAGATGTGTTATATTCATACATCACGACTCCGTTTTACACATTTTACACATTTTACATTATCCCCTTTGTTAGCAGTTTGTGCTAGCTGACCTTATTAATTCCTCATATGTTTTTTCTCAACCACAAACATGATTACAAACTCAAAATCTGAGCAGCCATGTTCACCAAGAGTATTATCATGTCTTAAATCCCGTACTTCCTGTTGCTCTGCTTTCAGAGAGAGAGAGCGAGAGAGAAAAGTAAACACACATAAAGAGAGAGAAAGAGAGAATATGAGATCAGCTTCATGTGTGCTCAGAAAAGGGCAGAGCAGATGAATCACATGTTGACCGCTGCACTTCTCCGAAATTCAGCAAGCACGCCGCGTCAGGAGGTTTCCATCTCCCTCTGGTGCTGAGGAGGTCAGGTGAAATACCACAGCGCTATTGGCTGCCGTAAATGTCAATCATTATGGACAAGTCCTTCTTTGCTTCCAGTATTTAGAAGAAAAATGTAAATAAAAGGAAAAAAATAGCTCTCCGTAGAATGTTCTCTGTAGAGAATCCTGTTGCTTTCTCAGTCGCCTCTTTTGTTTCTTTTTATTTATTGTATTGCACATAAAAGAATAAAACAAAATTGAACTGCTCAATAACAAGAGCCAAGATATAACAGATAAATTCAACAATTAGTAACCACTTACATGTGACAATGAATGTGCAGGAGGAGCCTGTCTAGGCTTGTCGAGTGGCCCTCTTAATAAAACATTCAACAAAAAGACAACACATTAATGCATCTATTTTAGCTCAATAAAGCAGGTTTTGGCGCTAAATTTGAGCAATTTAAAAGAAAAGAAAGAGCGTTCCTCTTTCCAAACTTCTGAAGAGCCACCATCTTTATTAATATTTAACATATTGGTCTTCGGCATGAGTGATTAATTCCTCACCTGGCTGTAAACAGCTTTCACAGAAGCCAAGTCTGAGGTTTTCCTGATCATTTTCAGGAGAGCAAAAGAGTCAAACAGCGAGCGTCTGTGTCACATGCTTGTTTCACCTCCTTCAAAGATGAAAGATGCTCTGTGTTGCCTCAGCAGACACACAGGAAATGAACTCTACAGAAGTCTCAAGGAACCCCCGGCCGCCAGATAACAAACCGGCTCAGCTGACGAAAACAGAGCCTTGTCATGTCTGGCTCAGATATCTGTGGTTGGGAACTTGAAAGTGGCAACTGTTTCTCACTATCTGACTGCTGCGTGCTGGTGGATCTGTGTGTTCAGGGTCCCAGGGGAGCAAGTGTACAGACAGGGTGTAGCTTTGGTTGCATCCATAAAGATAAATCTTGAAAAAATAATACATCTCTGCATCATTCTGTTCAGCTTCAGAATAAAAGCAATTCACATCAGGGGTGAGAGGACCAGATCTCTTTGGCAGTATCTCAGTCTGTGTAAACATTGCAAACAGATCAAGATTCCTACAGGGTTACTGCTGCTTCATCTCTGTTTGTCACACATTTTCATGTTGCTTTTTGCTGTAAAACATATTTATCAAGGTGTGTTTGGAGTCACAATGACTTCAAATCATGTCTCAGATTTATATAAAGATGTCTTTGACTTTGGCTCGTGGCTGTTTGTGTGCTGCAGGTCCTTGAAAAGCTCTTTTATTGATTGTTTTATGCATATCAGCGTGAGGGGCTGGGCTGGGTAAATCCTAATGGAAAGGACAGAAGCTGCCAAGTAGGAAATGCTTTTACAAAACTTTTATTGACAACATCTCAAACTGACAACACAAATGCACGTAAGATGGAAAGACAGCCTCGGTAAATATGCATTAAGGGAATCTATTATGACTACCTTGAGGATCTACCTTGTTTCCACCTTGTAACACATTTGAAAAAGTCTGATTTGTTCCCTCAGTGCCGGGAGCTGTTCCTCTGGAGTCCATTCAGGGCAGCGCCTACGAGGAGAAGATCATCCTGAAGTGGAGAGAACCAGCGCAGACCTACGGGATCATCACTCAGTATGAGGTACATTAACACGAGCATCTTCAGACTGTTGAGAGGTATTGATCACTTTTGAAGATGTAGACAGGCTCGCTTTAAACAGGCGCATTTTAAATATCAAGCTGTTTTCTCTGCTCCAGTTCTTTGTGGATGAAGATTATTTTTGAGACCTTTTTTCCTCAATAGTGATGAACAGGGTGTTACAGAGCTAACAGAGAAATGTTCAAATAGAGATTTTATTGCGTGCGTCATTTAGTTTTGTTGAGGTGGAGTTGAGAATGGGAATGAGATGCAAGAGCTCGTCCTGCTGACAGTCCAAACTATAAAGGGGTATGATATTTCATATTTCAAACAAAGCACATTCAGATTAATTAGGTTTTATTATGATATTTTTATTTTTTAACAGCAATAAAACAGGTTTCAATGAGATTTATTTAAGTTATGGGATTCTTTTCCCCTAAGCCAACTTCACACAGTTGTGTTTAGGCTTTTACTGTACCTCGCTTCAGCTTTATTTCTAACCAGAGTTGCAGTCCTCTCATCAGACACATTAGTATCTTTCTTAATGTGGTTCTCCTTTGTTCAGACCTAGTGTGCTTTATTTTTTGATTATCTGTATTTAACCAGGAGGAAAAACTCAACAAGCTTAAAAATATCATCTTTAACAGTGTCCTCACCAACACAAGCAGCAACAACCATACAAACAAACATCATATGATTAATACATTACAAAAATGACATGTAAAAAATTAAACATTAAATATTTCTCCAAGTTGATCACAATCATAATTTATCAGGCAGAACATCTACAGTCAGATGTGCCGCCTTCAAGTCTTTCAACATAATCTTAAACTCATCGGTGAGATCAGTTCGAGAGTAAGTTTGAGGTGTTTTGTGATTTGCTGGGTGCAACAAACATCAACGCCTTTTCCCCAAGTGCAGTTGTGACCTTTGGAGCAGACAGTGAGAAAAGGTCCTGGGACTGAAGACTGAAGTTCCTGCACTCCTCAGTCTGATGTGTGTTAGAAAGCAGGAAGGAAGCAGACCTAAAATAGACCTGTAAAGAAGGATACACCAATGTTTCCTCCTCAGTGTTTATCTTCAGGGCCAGAAACCTGAAACTTCTTTTACTCATGAGGACAGCTTTATGGCTTATGATTTGTTATTTTAATCTGTGCCTATGCTTAACCTAACGGTGACTGTCACAATTGTGAACTTTGCTTGATTTAAGCATAAAAACAACTGTTTTAGGACAAGGAGCAGGTCATGTTGAGTTAGTATATTAAATCTGTGTTGATGTTTGGTTTCACACTGGACACCGAGTCTCCTGAGTTAGAATAGTGTGTTCAACTTATAGGCTTTCCCAGCCAATCAGAGCACAGGGACACTGATGACTCACAGCACAGGAGGGCAGATCTAAGGGGAAACATGTAGATTAAAAAAGTATGCTACAAACACTGACTTGGTCCCCCAAAATACAAAATAATAAATAGATTTTTTGCATTATTTACTTATTCAATCCTGGACATATTAGCCACATTTGTAACTCTCCACATAAAGATGATATAATAATTTATTGACTAGACATGGGCTCAACCTGACTGGATTTTAAAGTGAGTAAACTCAGCTTTTGCAGCAAAGTAAATCAGACATTACAACAGTGTAGCTCTGCTAAAATGAGTTTGTTAGCTTCATATAAGCCAGGATTCAGCAGTAAGCTCAATTTTTCCTTTATCCCCCTATATGAAGTACCGGCAGAATCCACTGCAGACTGATATCCTCCGTCTTGCACCACATGTGCGACCTCTGAAGAAAACACAATCTCTGAAACACACCGCGAACACATCACAATTCAGCACCAAGCAAATGTTGACACAAGGCTTCACAGCCTCTGCCAGCCTTTTCCAGGAGCTGCATTGAGTCCTGAATAATAGAAACAGTCTCCACAAACACACACACACACTCACATAAAATGCACACACATGGTTTATGTACACATTGATCTTAACCAGCTTAAGGTGCAAGTAATCCTCCAGCCTCTCTGGCAGATTGATTCTCCTCTGTTGATTCTCGCTCTTGTCGCCGTTTGCTCACGCCTGATATTTTGACTGGGTTAGCCATCATTGACCGAGCTGTTCCTCATACCAGGACTGCAGATTGAATGGTAAAAGCGATGCAATCAGGGTCGTTGTATAGGTCGCTGTATCTGCTCTGCCACGCCATGAAATATGAAATAGATATTCTGTTAGCGGTGTGGAGACATTTCAATCAAAGCGGCAGAGATCTTCAGTCAGAAACATCACACAGCCGTGTTTATTCAGCTGAGTGTAGTGGAGAGTTGTGTTCTGTGCTCAGCTTTATGGCACTTAGAGGTGCAGGCAAACAATGTCCATTAAAACGGTTGGTTTGCCGCACTCTTAATCACATTTAGAGCGAAATGTCTCAGATGTTTATCCTTTTAAAATTTCATGCTACAAGTAAAAGCATTCAGAGCAAACAGTTTGCATTCCTGCTTTGCCAGCTTCACTTATATTTACACTGAAGCAAATGTGTTTCATTTTATAAAATACCCCCTCCAGGCTATTATATTCATATGCTGCAGCAATTACTTCCCTCTGTCTCTGCCTTGAGAGCCTTAACAATATAATGTGTCTATGTAAAGTAAACAATAAATCACAGAACACACTGCTGTTTGTGTGTTTGAGAACATCACTATAGATCTCTACATAATCTGGAATCACAGGTGTGATATTAGAGTAAGAACCCGTTTTAATATTCGTCTCAGCCTGTCTCATGCAGGGTGACAGATGAGGAAGAGCTAGCAACCCAGCAGCTCGCTCCAGGTGTGTTCCCCTCACACCGCTCCAGTCTGACTCTGTGGTTTAAGAAAGTAACCTCACAATGTATTCTGCCAGTATTCCCCAGAAGTTGCTTCTTCTGTGTCAGGACCCTGCTTTGATTTGACATTATCAAAGGACTCACAGAGAAATATGTCTGACAAGGCCTGATATCAAAGAGATTTCAGCTCCACTCCTTGTCGACCAAGCTCTGCAGATGCCATTTTATTGGAAACTTGACAGACAGACATGTGCCTGCATCTCTAGAAACACTATACAGCAGATTTTATTTTTTTTCTCTCTATTTATAGCTATATTTAGCAATCGAAAATAGCAGTGATGTAGCATTTGGTAAATAAAAGCTGTGCATCCAATTATCTTTTGGGAAAATGGCCTCTATTATAAAAAATAAATGGCCCTTTCTGGAAAGCAGAACTACTATTAAGTGGTGCTATTGTCCCTAAAAGCCACTGTTCTTTTAAAACATGCAGTTTTTTTCAATCACTCACATTCAGATAACTCATTTTTACTTCCTGAGAAGGTTTCAAATCTTACATTAAAACAAACGTTCAGCTCTCCTCTGCTTCATTCCCTCCTTTTATTTGAAGACGGTAAAGAGTGCACAGCGTCTTACATCAAGAGTTATTTAGCTTTCTTCATTATTTCATGAATAAAGCTGCTGGAGATGATATAATAGGGTTTTATATTTTATGAATGCTTCATAAATTTGACATTTACCTCCCTCAGATAGATTTCTTATCCCATTTGATTTAGAAAGCTTAATATATCAGTTGGAGTAATAGTTACACGCAAACCCTAAATTCATTTGCTCACACATTCTCTATATATTCTCTACATTATTTTTCCTGTCAGCTCCATTAAAATTGCAGAAACCTGTGCATGTGCCCAGTGTTGACAAGCCATTTCATATTCCTCTCCCTGAAATGTTATGATATAGGATTTGGCATCGCAGACTCATTTCACGGACAAAGACTAAATGAGAAGGCCTCCAAGCATTTCCAAACTTGATGGACACAAATTATGCAGCACTCCCAACTCCCTTTGTGTTCCTTAATTGGAATTATAATGGAGGTTTTCCTTTACGAGCAGAGGCATTTTCTTAAAGTGGGACTTTACAGTTATTCAAAATGGATATTAGCAAAAACACTCACCTTAATGCTTCCCTCCAGAGCGCGCTGTGTTTATTAATGGAGAAGGAATACATTAAGTGTATTTCCTCTCTCCTTGAAAACCACAGGCTTACATCAGCAGATGAAAAAAACAACCCTCTGCTTTTACAGATGAAAAAAACCAAGACACTGTTTGAGACAGCTCCTCCACACAGACCTTTTGTCTCCTGCTAATTTTGGAAATGTCAGACGAAAGCCTTCGCTGACATGAAGTCACAAGCTCACACATGAAGTAAAACATCTTCTCCTAATATAATGTGTTAAAAAATGCCCTGTGGCATTTGGCTTCACTGAGAAGAACAGAAGAGAAGAAAATACTAATCCACAGCCTTTGTTTGGTTATTTTTAGGATGCATTATACAAAGTAAATCCTATATTTTTAAGATTATTCAACTTTATATAGCAATACATACCTAAATATGTACTGTATATACATCAATAAGTGGTCATTATACCCAAGCAAATTGGAATTCACCAAATCTGTAGGCCTGGGAATTCTTAAACATGGTTTTGCTTTTGGCTAATTGCAATATTAGCATGCTAACAGTCACAATGTTAATGTTTAGGAGACAGAGGCTGTGTCTGAAAACAAACTCCCTACTCTCTGCATAGTGAGTTGGATGTAGTGTAATGTATAGTTAGCTCTATAACAAGCTTATTTAAAACATGTTGGACACTACTTCCTGTCTCGCCTCATGCTGAATAATAATGTCATTGCTAAAACATGCAGCTCTTTGCTGGCCTCAGATTAATAATAAAGACCAAGTATAATACTGAATGTATACTTACAAATAAAGATAAGAAATACATAAAGTGCTTGTTAGTCTCATACATACAGACTGTGGTCTCCAGCCTTGTATCAACATGAGGTAAAACTGGGGCACTGGTTTGGCTCAGCTGGTGGAGCAAGCGTCTAATCTGCAAAGGCTACACTTAAACCGGTGTTCTGTTTAGACAGTGAAAAGTAGAGAAATGAAATGCACTGGATCAGGACAATTGATACCATTCATCAGAAGAGTTCATCACATAGTCCATTCTACCCTAACATGATTACTGTTGATTCTCCATGTACACTTGGTCCTTATTGTTACTGTGTTTTATTGAGTTTTAAAAGAATACTCCATAAAGCTTATTATTAGGAGGCAAACATAAAACAAGTACTTCTAAAAGCATTTGAGGGGGGGCTTCTTGGTATAGAAAATAAGACCAGGGGAAATAACACTCACTGTTCTGAGTGCAATACAGTAAGAACACTAAATGCTTGGATGCCTCAAACGTAAAACGCTTCTATTGCATGAATACAAATGCTCCTCAGCTGAAGAGCGATTTGCTGAGAGTATCAGAGGCCACCATCAGAATATTCATTTCCTTCCTTCGCAGATCTCCTACAAGGCGGTGAGCTCGTTTGACCCTGAGCTGGACCTCTCCAACCAGAGCGGGAAAGTGGTGAAGATGGGCAATGAGACCACCCACATGTTCACAGGCCTCTACCCAGGCTCCACATACTCCTTCACCCTGCGCGCTAGTACAGCCAAGGGCTATGGCCCCCCTATCATCACCCAGTTCACCACCAAGATTTCAGGTTGGTGGGGTCAACAGCGTGACCTTTGAGTGAAATGATAATGTTGAATATTCTGTTTATCATTTAACAGCCGATGTAGATCTTTATGTCCCAAAGATTGTATTCGTCTGAAGAGAAAATCCATCCATCTGCTTCCAAAACATTACATGAAGAAATAAAAAACAGCTTATATTACACTGTAGTCTGAGCTCAAATATCCTTATCACTGAATCAGCTTCATGTTTCTGTGAATAAACTTCAGTGATATTTGGTGCTGCTGTTCCATTAGATTAAAAAGAATGGCCCGAGACAAGCTGTGCTTTCAGATTCAATAAACCATGGCTGGTCTAACTTTATGAAACCAGAAGTGATTAAGATGTCAGCCACAAAGCTAGTTGGCACCTTTTCTTTTGTCTACAGTTTTTATGTGCACAACTTTTAAGACCTCCTTTTGTGACTGCAGCAAATGTTTCACTGCTCTGTTATTGCAATACTTAATAATTACATTTTGTTGCTATAAAAGCACAAGGCAGTAAGTGCTGAGTGTAAAAGTGAGAGAGCTTGCTTTGCTTTTTTCCATCCAGAGTGACTTGATGTTGAACAGAACTGAGCTGTTCTGCACTTTGCTGTGCGGCGTAGTAAAACCATTTTCTGTTTTGTTTTGTCCTCAGCCCCTTCCATGCCAGCGTACGACCAGGAGACCTCTCTGAACCAGACCGACAGCACAGTCACCGTGCTGCTTAAACCTGCACAGAGCAGAGGTGCACCTGTGAGGTAGGCTATCGTAACAAGGACATACACACATGTGCACACACAGCACAGCGTAAAAACAACAAACTAGCATATTAAAACACCAGGAAACACCATCAGTGACTAAAATGATCAAAGAGATGGTGTTTATCGATACCCCCACCGTGCAGGAAAGTTGCCAGGGAATCCAGTACCTCGCTGTAAGAATCTCATTTTCTTAGCTTTATTTGTTTGTGGATTTTGATCCTGTGAAAAAGAAGCAGAGCCTTTGAAGATGAGAACAAAACTGGGTGCAGCCAAGGCTAGCTTTAGGATCTCATTTCTTTACATGTCTTTTATGTAGCAGGCTACCCACCATGAGCCACCGCGGGCTCCTGGGGAAACGAAAGAATCATGGCGGCTTGATGTCACATTTATTAGTCTCTTATGAGGGGAGCAGTACAGACGTTCTGTGAATGCCAAGATGTTGGGCAAAAGTCGTCATTTTGGTTTACACAAGCTTCCTGAAAGAATACTGCTCGATTCAGCTCCTTTCCCACAGAGTTTAATTGCACCTCATTAATGTGTTTGAATCATTTGTTTGTCAGATTTAATTCTCACAATGATCTTTTTTCTTCTTAAACAACCCCCCCCCCCCCCCCCCCCCCCCCCCCCCCCCCCCCCCCCCCCCCCCCTAAAAGAAAGCCCTATTCTGCCTTTTAAACATCTTTATACCCTAAATTGGTCTCTACCTGTTGAAGGAGTGTTCTGAAATGTTGAAAAATTTGTGGTAAACATGTGTTTGTGGTTTTGGTTTAGTTGAGAGGATTAAAAGCACATCTTATGTCTGTGAAATATGAAGCGACCAAAGAGACGATAAGCTTAGCTTAGCCCTGCAAGAAGAGGGATCAGCTGACTGGGCTTTTCTCCAAGTTAAAGAAAAAAAACACAGAGCTCAAACAACATATGACACGTTGAGAGTGAGCTGATCGATGTGCTGCTATAAATCATATTTAAATGATTGGTTGTTGTTGGTTGATTGTTCCAAACATATGCAAACTCACAACATATTAAGGTAGAGGGGGAAAATGACTGCCTTTTCATACCAAAATTCAAACAAATATATAAAATGTTTATTTTCATTCAGCCTTCTTTTGTCTCAGCTTGACTTTAATTGTTTATCTTCAGAGGTGCTTATTGATCCATGTAGCTGCGTGTATGAAGGAAAGCTGTCAACATACCCAATCTGCAAAAAGAATAGCATGTTTCCAAACATGTGAGCATGATTCTTAATTATTTTTCAAGAAACACAAAATACTTGTGCCTTAATGAAAACGATAAGCACTCAGTGAGAACCCCTTACTAACTTACTGCTCCCTGTTGAGTACTGCATCTCCTATAAACTCCTCCTCCTCCTTACTTACAAATCCCTGCATGCCCTTGCCCCTTAATACCCGGCTGACCTCCTCCACCAACACACTCTATCCTGGAACCTATGGTCTTTGGACCTGGGTCTCTTGACTCTTTCCCTCCAGACATCCGCTGCACCCCAAACCCTGGAAAGTTTTAAAAGAGCAGTCAAAACGCACCTTTTCCTAAAGGCCTTTCCCCATTAGCTTGTGCTGTCCCCACCTACCCCCCAGACCCCCTACCTGACCCTATGAAGCGACCTTGGGTTTCTTGAAAGGCGCTATATAAATCCCACTTATTATTATTATTATCATAATCATTATCATTATTAATAATAATACTAATAATAATACTAATAATAATAATAATAATAATAATAATAATAATGATAATGATAATGATAATAATTAGTAAGTTAAAAGTTAAGTTAACTTAAAAGCCTGATAGATGTCCTCTTAGTTGCATTTGCAACCAAAACAAGGCACCCTCCAAGGACCCAGGCTCTGTTTATGTGAGCTCCAGGTATTGACACTGCTATTACTACCGACCCTTCTACGGCACAGCCTGTTCAAGAGCAAACACATCAACAAGGTTATCAAGTTGGCGCCTCCTTTAACTGGGGTTTAGTCAAGACTCACGACACCTCATGAGCAGACTCCCTGGAACCATCCCCCCTCTATGCTTGTTTTCACTGCCCATCATCCCTACATGTGACAGAAAAAAGAGAAGAGACAAACAGAGAGGGAGAGAGATGTTAGAAAGAGGACTGGGTGAGAAGTATGTTGGATTAGAGCTCACACCTGCCTGGTTAGATTGTACTAAAATTTAAATAGGTGCCTTTGTTCAGGGCCATCTGTGGAAGTTCACTCTGTGTGATGAATCAGCCATTCCAATGTTACAGGAAGGGACAAGAAAAGATCAGCTCTGTAAACTGTGTTAATACCAGTTTATGTCACAGGCCTACTACAGTTCTCCCCCCTCCAGGACCCTCAGACACTTCCTCTGATGAGGAGTGATAAACACTTATACTCCCTGTAAAACTCAATTTTACACTATCAACTCATCTGAGTCCTTTAAAGATTACAGCCTGGAGATCTTTAGTCAGGCTTGTCAGCTCATGTTTACCGTATGTGCGACTGCCCAGATTAATGCCCCAGTACTGAGCGGAGAGGCCTGAGCAGGAAAGACAGAGTGATCGCTTTTTAATCTCCTCACAGGTACAATTCAGAAGGCCTTACTGCAGCTGCCATTCTTTCTGTGGGCTAATTACAAAACCCTAATTATAATTAACAGTGTGGCGTGAATCTGGGCTTCCATTAATTAGCATGCTGCGCTCTTCTTTTGTTTACCGTTGGAAGGCAGGCTCACCTCGCCACCAGATGAAAGAGATTTGTCTTTGGAGATATAAACTTAGGTTTAAGACTTCATTCTGTTTGAATACGACGGGACATATCTGTACTAATGATTTATGTTTAATCCTAACTTTAATCCATTTTAAATTAGGATACACTCAGAGTAAGAGCCTGTTTATTACTGAAGGAAAATAAGAAGTGTGTTGTGATTCAGACATTTAGTTTTAAGGATCATACATGTTTGATGAGACTCACGAGATAATGGTTGAAAAATTCATCACCATTGATCTGTGGAGTTCACTACATGGCACAACTACACCTCCAAACTAATTGCGGCATCCTTTGATCACAGCAGTGCCTCTCTGCTTCCAAACTTCAGGGTTTTAAGGTACACATATCTCCCCCCACACCTCCTCACTCCTCTTAAATCTCACAGGACTTTAAGGCCAGTAAACTGCCTTCATGTGTGCACCTGATGTGTGGAGGGAAAACAAGAATTGCAAAAGAAAGGAGGTGGCGAGGGCAGCAAACGGGAGAGATTATGATGCAGGCCTAAGAAGAGATACTGGCAGGCTTTTTGAAGGTGTTTTCCACCTCCACCTCAAGTGACACGCGATGCCTTTGAGAGTGTTAGGTGACTATAAAGTAGCTTCCATTCAGAGGAGCCGAGTTAGGCGGCCTGTTGGGATCTGCTGTCTGGCCCCGTAATGATAAATTCAGTCATCTGGATTTCTCAAGCTCAAAAAAAAAATAACAACAACTCTAATCTCTTTTAGGTGAGAGGGCTGAGAGGCATGACTAAGTGACAGGTGGCGCACATATAGAGAAATGTTTGTAAAATGTGACCTGGAGTCCTGGAAAGAGTCCCTGAAGTCAAAACTTGGAAACATTTCTGACACAGACGGTGTGGTGCAGAGTTAGGACTTAAACCCCACAGCATAGTTAGATTTAATTTATTGCTGCCGCTCATGCTGTAAGAGCAGCCATCACTTCACTGGAGTTGTGGGCAGCTCATTTTGAGATTGAACACTTTATGAAATCAGTTTTAAAGCTCCTCTGAAATTGGGATTTGACAAGAGAGAAAGACTGATCCGCAGCACCACAGAGCAGATCAGCACCAGGCTCCATTTGATAACGCAATCTTGCACGCTGATTGGGTTTGGGAGGTAATAGAGCTCCAGACATTTGAGTTTCAAACAGCAGATGTTTTGCTGTAATACAGGAAGAGCAGCGTACTGGAAGATCACACGATAGCGCCGGCTCATAAAAAATCAAGGCGTAACAGATGACAAATGTCCGTTTCACTTCAGCATCCGGCAGTCATGCGGAAGTCAAATCATATTTCAGATAGATGGAGGCAGATGCTGTCACTGCTGATGGAGGCAGTCTATTTTTCATATTTGTGTAATTGCTAATCGGTATAACATTTCCAACTTGGATTTGGCTTCTAATCTCTGAGGACGACACGCGTAGCCGGGAACAATTTTTACCAGAGGGGACACTGTTCCTTTAAGAGGATTAGTGAACTGTCTATCAGTCATGTCGTGTTTAACTAATGTTTGCAATGGCCCCTCGTCCGGGCCAGAATACGCCTCCTCAATTCATAGCATCAAAATAAAAGCTTACATGCTTCTGCAGAAATAAATGATTTAAAATGCTTTCCTTATCTCCACACCACTAAATCTGCTCTTCTCCCTTTTTTCCTCCCATAACCTTTGCCTTGAGCGAGCTCACACACATATACATAAACAGAAAAAGAACTATAAACAGCAGTTTCTCATGTTGTTATAGCACATTGAGCAAACTGAATTCCTGTGTAGTTCCTACCCTGTAGCATCAGATTATCTGAGCTCCACCGTGCTCTGAAATCAGTTAAGTGATTTTCTACAGTCCTAAAATAAGCGCTAACTTTCTTTGATCACGGCGTACCAAATGCTAATAGCTGAGCCTGAACGTGACACTACTCGATGCTTTTTACGATTTAATGGCAAATATAATCTATTGCATCTTCTAATTTATTTGCTTTACAGCTTTATGGACACGAGGGAAGTATAAAGAGTGAGAGGACAGAGGCTTGGAGGGAGGATGCTGGGTCAGGAGAAGTGTGTTACTTACAACCGCTCCTAAATCAGACTCATAGGCACACAGAGCAAACCGATTAGCATTAGAGAGAGAGACAGTGATTGAAATGCTCCCCATACCCCTTCCCTCATCTGCTCAAACAGCCCGAGTTCTTCCTCTATCTGCCCACATGAAAAATAAATCTGAGTTTCAGGTCACAATCCAGTCGATTCCGAGTCAATCCGCCATAATTGGTTGGCGTCACGTGGCGGCAGAGCTGAAATCTATCGGGCAGCAAGGCTGGAGGAGGCCTAATTGGTGTCAGCTCAGGTTGCACGGATACTGCAGGAGTACAGGTCGGCCCCGCTGGCCCCTCCAGCAGACTACTTTTAACAGCTTATACCGTCCTTCTCGTATAGCTTCTGCCTTCGTTCCACCGTCTCTTCTTGTCTCTCAATCTTCTGCTCAGGGATAGAAGTTGAACATTTCAGCAGCTTTGCAATTAGGCACAATTACCTGGTACCTATTTCTCACAAAGGAGTGAGGTGTGAGCTTTGGGTTTTTCCACCTCAGGTGTCTGTGAGCTGTCTGTGCTTCTGTTGTTTTCACTAGAACAGGTGACTTACGTCTGATCTGTTTATCATTGACTAACTACATCACAGACTGCCCTGGAGACGACCTGCATAGGAGAAAATGTGATGTGTGTTACATTGTTTAGTACTGCAATAACACTTAAATGTGCTATGAATAAACACACATTAAACAATGCACATTAGCTATATTTCAAAATAAAGCTGAGTTTTTATATCAGGGGAAATGTACTCATGCTGAGTGAGAAAGCAAAGCGTGCTTACATCAAATCATTTCTTACTTATTAAGATTAATTCAGACTTCTAGGATGTGTTAATTGAACATTAACATTTTGTGATAATGATTAACTGTTATCTATTGTGTAGCTGTGCTTTGGAGTGATGCCAGCAGAGCACATTTTTGGCCTTATTAACTTTGACATGCTGAAAATCATAAAATAAAATGCTTCAGATTTTGAGATACTTTTTACACCTTTTTAAAAACTAAACAATAAGACTTAATTATACTTACCAGGTACATAATTAGAAGGAGATGTTGTTTTCTTTTTCGCTGCATTTTGCCAAACTCAAAATTGTAGATACTTTTAAAATATATACTTTGAAGAGTATTTTTAAGGGGCTTTGTCGTGCCTTTTTCCAGAGGATAGGAGAGGTGGATAGAGAAGGACACGGAGAGGAGAGAGCAAGGGATGACAGGCTAAGGGTCACGGGTCAGATTTGAACAAAGCTGTAATCTCTGCTGTTAAAAACTGAAGCAAATACAAAAGTGCAAAAAACTGAAGTAATCTGGGTGTCTACTGGAGGCTGCCTCCAAAAGCCAAGGAATCCCCATTAACAACCACGTTAAAATAAAAGGCAAAATTGAACATGTTTACAGCCCGGTAAAGATAACAGTTTTAGTCTGAATAGCTTATTATTACACCCTGTGCTGGGGCTGACATTTTCTATAACTCATTATTTTTGAAGATATTATGACAAAGAGTAATGCACTTATTTGCATAACTAGGGACGTGGTTGAGTTAACTGGCAGGACAGCACTTTGTAGCTGTTTGCGGCCCGCTTGATATCCATTTCTTTGCATGTTTCCAGGTTGACCGTTAGTTAGGTTGAGTCAGCATCTCCAATATCCCCTCTTTAGAAACCAATCTTTGACATCATTGCGACTATGTTCATGTTGTTTTCAGGCTGCTTTGGGGACTAATAGAGGTTATACTTATGGTTTAATATAGTCTCACCTTTGTTAAATACACCTTTTTATAGTTAAGCAAGAATCAATGTGACTCTGTGAAATAATCGTATAACTCAGAGTCAGTTCTGCATCATAAATAATTCTCTAAGCAAACACTATATTATAGATTAATAAAAGACCTTTACTTATAAGAGATATTTACACTCAGTGTTTCTGCTGCTTCTCCTTCATTAATTGATTATCATCAGTCTGGAAGTATTTCTCTAGCTGGCATCAGATCAAATGACAGATCATCTGTCAATTATTCTCTTCTTTGTTCATGCTATCATGGCTTTTGTCGTTCATGTTGTTGTTTGTTGTTTTTCCATCACTGGTTCATGTCATTCTAAATCACATGATGACTGAATGACTCTGTTCTGTCAAAATGACTCATAATGTAATTGTGAACTCAGCGTGAGGTGACAAGGTGTCAGGCTCCAGAGGAACAGTAAATGACAGCTCAATTATAGATATAAAAACTGAACTCATTGCATGTTTTTTAAATCACAAACATTAAACCTCAGTCTGATTTTTATGTTATAAGCCGTAAAGAGGTCAAATAGTGCGTTTGTCAAACCCGAGGAGTGCTGCTTTCTTAAGTATTCTATAAGCAAGTTACGGCTGAAAAAGGCTTTCCAGTGCATCCAGTAGAGGGGTATTATTGTCGCTATCACTTACAAAGAGAACAAAACATTTTCATTAAATTGCAGATCATTGCGTGCTGTTTCAGTTTCTCTGCGCTGCGGTGAATATCTTGTGGAAGAGACAGCAGTGGTTTAGATTCCACTTACAAGAGTTCTTACCCTCGGAGCCTCATAGCCTTTGGCACTTGGTATTTTGCCTGAGGAAAGGAAGTCCTATTCACACTGTGTCTATCATGAAGTCATGGCACAGCCACAATCATCATATCATAAGGAGCCACCTGGGAGGAGGCAGCTTTTGTTTTTATTCCACATTCTGCAGATTGATTTAGAATATAACGTGCAGATATGAGCGAGCTCTGAGAGTGCACAGCACAGTAAAAATAAAGACACTTATTGTGGCCATACTTTTTGCTGGGAGCAGCTGTTTTCTAAAATATAAACAACACACGATACACTCTAAAACAATAGATATTGTGAAGCTGTGTCAAACCTTAAGCCTTACAGCAGTTTGACTGACAGCAGATAGGATTTTTTTTAAATTACTCTATAGTACCATCGTTAGCTCACATCAATCTACAGTGTTTCGGCCGAGGCCCCACAGCAGCCACATCACTCCATTTCTCTGCCGCTCTGCAGCCACTTAAGGGGCTTCGTGTACTGTCTTCTCCTGACCTTTGACCTCTGCTCTCAATAGGGGGAAAGTAATTAAAGGCTGATTTCTGCTGCAGACTCTCAGTAGGATTAGATATTTCATCACCTCCCAACCCTGGCACTAAATACAAGTACTCCAAGGAATTGGGACACACCCACAAGAGCAAAGGGGGATTTTCTAATGACACTGCAAGCACCTTATGATAAACTGTAGGGTTAAAGAGCACCATGCTTGTACACACAAAGGGGACACTTAATCATCCAGTACCAACCGCGGGGAACAATTGATCATCTCCAGGGCGGTTTGTACTTGCAACTATTCAGCTTCAGAGAACAGCCACTACAGTGCACATTTTTCTGACAATGATATTTTTTCTCTGCTTGTTGTTTCTAATAATGTGGGCTAAGGGAAAATGTTCAGGGTTATCTGAGCTTTTCATCCTGAGCAGTCTTACCCATTTCATTTTTGTATGGTACACAGTAATGAATGGTTCACTGTGAACAATGGCTGAAGCGGTTGTTTACAAACAGACTTATAATGAAATCACTTAATGAGAGAGCAAGGTATGTGTGCATCATTTATTTATAATACGATCATCCATCATTTTCAACTCTAATCAGTTAGGTCTTTGTACAGGGGAGATTGGTCTCCTCTAAACCCTATTGATATCTTAAAGAGCTGGGGAATAGGCCACAAAATGACTTTGAATGGAGCCCTCTGGATTTTTTCTGCCACCACAAAAAAGTTCTGTTTACATATGTTACTATTCACAACCCAGAACTGCAATGTGATGGTGTCTAAATAATGAAATAAAAGGTCAATGCTAGGTGTTAATGCAAGCTGTAAAGTGGGACTGCATTGCTAAAATAATTGAACAGTTTTTTCCCATCAGTATTAACTAACCCATTCACACACTGTGTCATATTACAGTCTTTTCTTTTAAAAGCTTCCACGAGTAAGAAAGAGAAAGAGAGAGTGAGAATCCAGAGCAGTCAAATAAAGAGTTGTTACATTATTTCTGATGGTTTTACACCCTTAAGAACTTATAAGTACATCAGCACCTCTCCACACAAACATTCAGGAAGTAGCTCAATTTTGTTGGTGCATTGCAGACTTCACACTTCTTCCTTCTTGCTGTGTGTCTCTGCTCCGCCCTCTGTCACAGCTTCTATATCTCTAGTTAACTCTCCTCATTCACAGGTCGGCAAATAGTGACGTTTTAAGTTCTTTAGTCTCTGATAAAGACGCACAATTATATTTATATCTGTAGCAATCAGACAGAGAGCACATGAGAGAGACAGTGATGTCACCTGGTCCCTTCATGTTTTCCATCAGTCCTGACCTGCAGACTGTTGACAGGGAGCCTTACATCACTGCACGATGATTGATGCCCATTATATACTACCGTCGTAAGGAGAATTACAAAATATGGACAGAGAGCGCACTCTCTGCAGAAACACACCACCAGATACCTCCTCTGGATTATGAACTATAATATTTAATTTGGTTATGCATGATTTTTTGGAAAAACGTGTCCCATGCATAGTCCTCATCACACTGGTTGTAATATTGATTCCTAGTCCTGACAGGATCTGATGCATTTTATGCCACCTTCTATTGCTAGAACAAGGAGGCTTTCTGATGAAAATTTAATTGCTGAAATATGTCTCATGAAAGCATACACATTCACCACATTTGTTGTTGGATTTTCTTAAATTAGCTAAATTACGTGGTAAAATCAACCACATCTGCCGTGGTGTGTAGGTCTATCTCCTGTGATGGTTCTCTTGCTAGTTTCTCAACAAAAAGGTCTAAGATGACCTGGATCTCCTGTGGTTAATACACTTACTATTGACAATACCTCAGACCAATCCACTTCAAAAACACCAAAACTATCCCTTTAAGTCTTCCCTCCCACAAACTAGATTTCCAAAATGATAGGTGTAACTATTTTACATAGATCTCATTGGCTGCAAACACTTGAACACAATGCAGACTGAGTCATGAAGGTGTAGCTCTACGTGGAGTTTATTTAAGGATTGAATGTATGAGCCTGTCAGTGTATCCAAACACAGAGTAATACCTGGTGTAAATCGGGCCCGTTGTGTGTCTTTGATGTCTGACAAAAATATAAATTCATCCTGACTCATATGCAGACATTTGCAGAAATATTTGTTGGATATTGTGACTTATGTATATTTGTATCAATTCATGCCAGCTTGCTTTTCTCTTCGTCACTGTCTCGCCTCTGCCAACTGTCAGTCAGCTGGATAATATTGTTTATTTACTGATTGTGAATGTGTTTCCTTGAGAATGTGTGTGACACAAACCAAGAGACACACTATCAGAAAATGAATTAATGGCTAATGGTGGAAAAAGTCTGGAGGGTAGTATTAGTCAAAATAAACTCAGCTATAAAAGATTCTGCATAATTACTTCTTTTAGTTGTGTGAAAAAAAGTTCAAAGCAGAAATAAGCGTAGCTAGGGGAACGACAGCATGTCACATCAAAGTATCATCCATTCATCCATGTTTCATGAATTCATTCATTGATCAGTGTCGCTTGGCTCCATCCTCTGTGATAATAACTTCTGTTTGCACGGCTTTAGAAATGGAACACTGCTCCCCGATCATGGCAGGTTCTTCTCTGTGGCAGCTGTAAACAGACTCTTTGTCACTCAGAGACTCAATAGATTTAACAGGTGGATGCGAGATGCATACTAACATGAACGTCTATAAGACAGTCAGTCACCCCCTCCAGCTAAGTGGCCGGCTCAGAGACAATGTCATCTCGTCAGAGGCACAGAGGGCTGCAGTTTTGATCCAGCTGAACACAAGGCACGGACACAGAGGAGATGGAAAGAGCTGTTAACCTTTTCCGTTGTTGAATAATGAAAATGCAAATAACGTCAGACCCTGTCCTGTGTCAACACCCATTCATCTTCTATTGTTTTGTTTTAGTCTACCCTGTTCACCCTCAAAAAAATAATTTTATAGAGTTTGACTTTATCACTTAATGTGTACTGATGTGAATACACGTTTTTCACTTCTCGTTCAATAATTATTTTTACAACCCAGTTCAAAAATGTTGGGACGCTTAAAACATTTTTTATTGGATTGTTCACAAATCATTCAAAACCCTATTCTTAATCGAAAATAGTGCAAAAATGTTGAAACTGAAAATGTTGTTTTACAAGACATGCTCATTTAAAATTGGATGCCAGTAACATATTTTGACAAAGTTGGGACAGTTGCATGTTTAGCATTGTTTTGCATCACCTCTTCTTTTAACAACACACTTTTAAAAGCGAAATGTTGTCCCAAAGAACATAATTATTTTGGGGGGTTAAAACTATTGTTTCCACTTTTTCTTTTGTTGACAAAATCTTTGATGGTTTTTGGTAAATGTTTCACGTTCTTACTTTTTTGGTTACTTTTGCACACAACAGTTGGGTCTACTACTAGAGTCTGCTATCAGAGGAATAAAATCCAGAAAATTAAAGGAAAAATTATACATGTATCTGGATGATGATCTGCTCAAAAATATCTTCTAACTGCTGTCCAAATAAAAAATAGACCTGGTGTACTCTCAGATTTAGAATTTTTTAATCAGGCATATTTGTGCCATTCATAAAGGTTTTTTTAGAACTCGTAGTACAAACAGGCAAAATACACATTCCCTGTGTTGCCAATAGTGTTCTTGGAGTGCCTGTTTGGCCTGATGGAGTCTGTATTTCTGTTTGTGTCTTGTATTTGCAGTGCGTACCAGGTGGTGGTGGAGGAGGAACGTCCACGCAGAGCACGAGGCACGGCAGAAATCCTGCGATGCTACCCAGTTCCCATCCACTTCCAGAACGCCACGCTCCTCAACTCCCAGTACTACTTCACTGCTCAGTTCCCCGCCTGGCGGCATCCACTCGCCACAGCCGTTCACTGTGGGAGACAACAAGACCTACAACGGATACTGGAAACGCTCCTCTCTTACCACAGAAGAGCTACAGTATCTACTACCAGGCTGTCAGCACAGCCAACGGGGTGGGTGTGTTAGATGGTTTAATTTTATCTGTTTCTGGTAAAGTTACAGGCAAGCAACATTTTACTTCCAATGAGGACACTGATGGAAACTCTGGACAGTTTTGTTTCTCTCTAAGAACCAGTGATGGAAAGTGAATAAGTGACTAAATCAAGTGCTGCACTTAAGTACAACTTTAAGGTGAAGAATAACTTTAAGGTGCTTTAGTTTTCCCATTTAATATTACTTTACACCTCTGCTACCTCCTAGTTCAGATGGATATATTGCATATTCTATTCACTGCAGTTGTTTATAGATTCAGACAACTAGATATTGTAGAGGGCGTTGAATCAAATGAACCTCTGCTCTTACATTCAATGTTTTTTGATTGAGTAGTAACCAACTCGGCCCAAGTTTCTCTCTTTTAAATGATATGCAAATACAGAGGCTTAACATTCTGTAAGGTTTCATAGAATGAGACTCTGAAAGGCAGATTGAGGACCTCGTCGGCTGAGAGGGACTGAAGTGGCTGAGCACAGGAGTCCCTGACTCTACACTGTAAGCGTTCACAAAGGCAGACACATGCACGCAGCAGCATCTCTTCTCTGATAGATGTGTCAGTGCTCTGCTGAGGAGCACCAGCAGCACTGTCTGCACTCTTAATAGGCTACAGCCGGGTCAGGCGTGGAATGCAGAGCTCCATGCGCTGACATGCTCTCTCCCTCCATTACTACCCCCCTGTTCCCCCTGCCTTTTCCAATGGAGCTATACGCCAAATGCCAGACGGGCTTTGATCAGCGGCATTTAAGAGAGGCAGCCGTTCCAGCTCTTCTAAACGTGGGCGGCAGGCAACAACAACGGGGTTACCGATCATACAGGTCGCACCTCTGTCATCAAGTGGCTCTTGGCGGGGCCCCTTTCCTCCTCTGAGCCACTGCAGACAGCTTGATGGCGACTTCAAGGCCTCTACTGACTGTGGTCCTGAATGAGAATCACCATAAACAGCCTCCTTGAGAAACAGCAGCACGTCTTTAAGGATGGCAGTAGGAACAACACGTGCATCAGGGCTGAATCTAATTTAGTAAGTTTGCTCTCTGGAGTGAAGAACTGATGCTCTGAAACTTTCCAGGGCGGCTCGGTGAGTGGTACGATGGTGCTGTCCTCTTCAACAAACAATGAGAGAGTCCCTTGTTGACACAGCATAAAGCCTCCTCTCTATGATGAAGACATTTCTGACATTTTTATATTCAATGTTTTCCTTCACAATAGCCAGAAGCACTCTCTTTCATTAAGCCGTCACCTGTCAATAGATAGCAATGCAGGCTTTAATTAATGTCTAATGATGTTGGAGTGATTTGTATGAGCCTCTGAAACAAAATTAGCACTTAGAAAGGTGAGTGCCATCCATACTGGAATTTTTTTCTGCACTCTTTAGAGATACAAATCTAATATAAGTTCCTGTTATGTTGGGTTTTACAAAAGCCCCATCTGACAGCTTAAAAGCAGCTGTAATATGAATACATTTGATCACATGAATATTTTTTTTTTTCTCTTTATTGTGCCTCTCATGGCCTCTAGTCTCTGCCTCTCCTGTATGCGCTCTGTGCTCATTGGACAGCTTGTCTGGGTCAAACACGGGGACACAGCACTCGTGTCTTTTGTGCTGTATTACTCATTGCCTCCCTGTTCCTGTCTGTGTCCTTTTTCCTGTTCAGCAGACCATTGTTGACAACAAACTTCTCTGCCAACAGCGAGAGCCGTGTTTTTTCGTTTTCTCTGTGTGTTGAAGGCTGTTGTCAGCATTGAAACTCCATTACATATTCAGTAAGGCTCCCTGACGTGTCATTTTGGAGCGCCGCATGCTGGGTTGGTTGTCGCTTGTCACAGGGCTCTGCTTCCTCCACAGTGGCTGACCACCTTGAGCCACGGGCTGCCGACAGATCGCTGTTGGCTGACAAATCAGCAGCTCAGCACCGCTAATCTCTGCTGTAGGCCCTCTCGCCCAACTGCGTTTTGTGTCACAGTCATTGGGCTCAACAGATGATAGGGGACAGCGAGGAACTGGCCAAGCTGTTTTGTTGTAAACATGAGTTCCTAGATAGGTGTTGTAGCTCCCTGTAAGTGTGTCTTAGTGTGTGTGTATGTGTGTCTCATCTCTGTGCATGTGTGTCTCACTGATCTCTAATTCGTTGTCTCTTTTCTTCCTTTGCTTCCACTTTCCTTTTTATTTACCTGTTTGTACAGGAAACCAAAATTGACTGTGTTCGAGTCGCCACTAAAGGTAGGAAGAGATCAGATCGTATGATGCAGTTTGCTTGTTGTCTGATGTCTCTTGCATAAGATTCGTTTTAAAACTAACAAAACTAGTATAAAACTATTTGGATTTCAACAAAGTTTGCAGGTGTGCATGATTTAGAAACCACTGACAGTAGCACACAACACATTTATACCACACCATCATGACTCGAGGAAAGCAATATGAAGTATTTAGCCCCTTTGGTCAGCTTGGTCCTGCTGTTTAAAAACTGAATGGAAACTAGGCTATCAACTGCTGCATATGTGGTCAGTTTTACCGCGTGATGTGCATCATTTCAAGAAACTTTGACACAAAAATTTTGGTGCAAGTATGTGCTCCAGGCAATTTAATTCATATGTGCCTCGTACGTGAATGTTGCTTAAATTAAGTGACTTTCTGACGGCAAAGTACAGCTCTGAAAATTGTGTGAATATATACAAAATGCTATATTTAAAAATAGGGTACACTTACAACAACATTAGTGTTTGAGTTGGAATTTCTTTTTAAATTAGCGAAATTATGCGGTAGATCTGACCCCATCTGCAGCAATTTATGGCCTAACTTGCATGCCAGTTCTCTGGACGGTTTCTCAACAATGAGGCCGAACTGACCGGCATACCCTGTTGGTGAAACACTAACTTATGACAGCTGCCTCATATAACCCACCTTAAAAAACTTAACTACCCCTTTATTACCCTCTAAACTCCTTGTACCTTCACTGAATTTCCTTAAAGAGGAAATGTATTTCTTTCAACTGCTTTCAAAATAAATAGCCAATCAGAACAGATTTTTTTTTCTTAGATCTGGCAGTTTAGTCCTTCAGTCCTTTTTTCAAGCTTTACTCGGCCTGCCCTCTTCTACCTAGCCGAAGTTTCATTGAAAGAACATTTATTCTAGAGATTATTGTCTGATAGCTTCAAAAATGTGCAGAAAATTAACACAATTTGAAATAAAAGTCATACAAATGAATGTCAGTCACATCCTGACACATCCTCCTCCCTTCATAAACTTTGTTAACTCGCATGTGTAAACCTTGAACAGTGTCTCCAAAGACAAAAATGTGAGATGTGGTCTTCACATGCTTCGAGTCAATACATTAACCAAGAACATTTGTTTTTTCCATGACTCGGAGTCTGCCTGTGTGCCCACCGAGGTCTGTTAGTACTTAGCTATGCTGCCCGTACGTCCTGCTCCACACATTAAAGGTGATGGAGTCTAAGCACCATTGATCCGGGAGCAGAATTGATAAGGCCGGAGGGAGCCCTAGTCACACTCTGTTCTGGGCCGTGGGCGGGTCCTGTCACATGGCCCAACAATCTTCTATATGGTGGAGTTTGCATGCAACTCCACTATGGATTTCTTGTAGCTTTCCAGATATCTCCATCTCCACGGCTCGTTCATCTGGAGTTAAACGGCAGATACTCCAAGTAGAAAGATCATAACAGCAATTTATCAGCTGAAGAGGCACATAAAACAGTCTTACATCAGGCACACAAAGATATTAACCTGTGTGAAGTGACTGCTGTCGCTAACTTGGGGAAGCTAGTTGTGTAATGATTTCTGATACTGGAATGGAAATATTTCTTTGCCTAAGTGATAGCATGATGATTGGAACTGTTGGTTTGGCTGTTCTCTGCTTCAGTGTGGCCTCTCTCTCTCTCTCTCTCTCCTCTCTCTCTCTCTCTCTCTCTCTCTCTCTCTCTCTCTTTCTCTCTCTCTCTCTCTTTCTCTCTCTCTCTCTCTCTCTCTCTCTCTCTCTCTCTCTCTCTCTCTCTCTCTCTCTCTATCTCTTCTTTCTCTCTATTGCATGCAATCCTGGATCCACTGACTCTACTCAGCCGCCATACTCGTGACACAGCTCACAACCCCATACCTCCGCATCGCCCCAGCAGCCGGAGACAACCAGCTAACAGGTCAGACTCGAAGCTTTCTGCAAAACTCCTGACCACGGCTCGGTTTAATCCAAACTGAGGATTCTCTCTACAGGACAAACAAACAAGTTGCAGTTGTGTGGTTTTGTTTATTGTGGTGCTGTTTGCTTAGAATCAGTGTGAATAAATCAAAGACTCGCAGACATTGTCTTCTGCCTTCATCTCTTCAGCGTTACTGGACATGAAAGACCTGTTTCAGGTGCGATTGTCATTTGATGTGTCAGTAATGGAGATTTTTGGTGGTAGTTAATCCCCTTCATGAATATTTCTCATTATCTCTGGGAGATTAAGAGTTGGTTTCCGCTGTTGTGACAACTGTAAACACACAAAAAAGATGCTGAAGTTTCAGGAGTGTAGGATTTAACTATTACAATTCTCCTCGGTTTCTTCTAGTTATGTGTGAATTTCAACTTCTCGTAGACTGGAGCTGAAGAATATTGAGTCAAGGCAGCAGACATGCAGCACTCACAGCTCAAATGGGGATTTGTCAGTGACAGCTTTTCTGTAAGATTAGCCTGTAACAGTATATTGGGACTAAATCAGCTCCATCGGTCCAGACAGGATTGTTAATATGTCACCAGTCTTGAAATTCTCCACAGCTCTGCCTTAAAAACCAGCATATAAATAAGGCCCAGCTGTTGAAAGAACAATATGTCAGCGCAAGGCGGGAGAGATATTTACCTTTCTGATAGGGAGAGAAAATGGCAACACTGAGGAGAGGAGGAAACACGCTCTAACAGATTTGTCTGACATAACAATTTATCATTCTAAATTTACCCCCAGTGACAAGGAATAATGGTGTTGTTCAGGTGGACAGTTGTCATTCGAGCAGCGTTGCTTCCCTCCGAGTGCTTCTTATCACTTCCACAGGGAGCACATGCTGTTAAAACAAGGAGCTTTTTTTCCCCCACTTCCTCTCTCTTTGTGTCTCTCGTCGTTTGGCTATCTCCTCCTGAGCTGATATTTAATGTTTTGGTTATTTCAGGCTTTTTTATCTTCCCGGGTATTATCTCTCCCGCCCTGCATCCTCCATTTTTCTACAGCCCTTCTACAACCATTTGCCCCAAACATGATTAACCAAGGGTAAAAGATGAGGCACACTTATCTCCCTCGGTGCAGCTTGATCCTCTGAGCACTGCTGTCCGCCGAGGTTGGAGCTAAAGGTGGAGTCTTCAGGACAATAGGGAGCCACAGACTTTCAAAACAAACTCTGCTCTGGGCCATTTAATGTGTATTGATATTTACGGTGCAGAAAATGCCACAGAATATCAGCGGATTGATTAATCAGCCTCCACACAGTCAGATCAATGAGAGGAAATAGTGACAGTATGGATGTGCACTCTCCTGTGTGGCTCCTGTAGAACAGCAGAAGACGGTCATTAGGTTCTGTTCACGTTGTGTCTGATTAATCACACGTTCCCTCTTTGATTGTTATGCATTGTGTTGCTTTTCAGGAGCAGCCACTCACAAACCTGACGCCGTGGAGCCGGAGAAACAAACAGACCACACGGTGAAGATTGCTGGCGTCATCGCTGGCATCCTCCTCTTCGTCATCATCTTCTTAGGAGTGGTGCTCCTCATGAAGAAAAGGTAAGCGTTCCTTCTTACTTGTTGAAATAAGACTTATATAAGAAGTTGAACTAACTTGCCGAGCACTCACAGAATAAGTACTCCCTGTTTTTATCATTTTGTATATTTCTCCCTCAAATGGTAGCATTGTCAGCGTCAGAATAAATAATTAATTTGATTATGTTGATATGCCCCATTAAGACTGTTTACAGCCATGAGATACAGTCTGCCATGAAAAATTAATCCTTTTCCACGGCAGCCTCAAACAAATGCGCTTCAGTGACATTGGAAAGAGAATAGGAGGCCGTGGTACGGGGAGAAGCTGGGCGGAGATAAGAAAGAAAAAATGATGAAAGGTTCAAAACGGAAAAAAAAACAATGATCGGGTAGCAGAAGGCTGAAGTTTACATTAGCCCTGGACCCCATACTGGAGAGAAGTCCTCAGTACATATCCAACCAATCAGGAGGACTAAAGCTCAGCAAATATCAACCCTTCTTTTGTCCACAGCAAGACTTCAAATAAAACAATGTCAGCTTCTGTAGAGATCTCTCTGCTCTCTTTTATATCTCCATCGCGAGGCAAAAAATAGTTCCTCTGAGAAACTTAGTGTTAGCCGTACTTTATTGTATTTTCTCCTGTATTGTCAGACAGCTTGTTTTGAATTAAAAAGTAAAGGTCAGCGCAGTAAATGGAGTAGATGAAGCCGAGTGGGAAGGTATAGTTGTGTCCTAATATAATCTCTTTGTTGCGTCTTTATTTCTGACAGTAATTCATCAGTTCTTCAGTTCATTTTCCTCATCCATGTCTGTTTAGCACACAATCAGTGGGTGGGTGTGAAAATCAGCACACAGTAATGGAATTGTTTTCAATTAGCCGTAATCAAACCAGAGATGGAGATGACTTCATTGGTTGAGTTTTGTGTAATTTGCTGTTAGCAGCGGGGAATGAGAGTTGTGTTTAGACATCCAGACTACTCATTAAGTTTCCACCTCGGAGGTCAGATATGATCTTTTTTTATAGTCTTCTAAAATGATGTGTTCATAAAAAGAAGGGGTTGCCATCACATGTCGTATACCAACTCAGTGTAAATTAAATTAGAGAGCTTGTACTGTATGTTACTGTACTAAGGCCCTCGCCCCCTGTGCAAAGCATGACATGACTCCAAGCGATCACCTTTGCCCTCATGTTCACGAGTTTACCTCCACGTATGCCACCATATCTGATTTTGTTCATTTCGACTCTTTTTTCAAACATTAATATATTTTTACTTTTTCTTTCCTTTTCATTCCATCCCCTCCCCCTCCTCCACTGCTTAAATCCTACCACCACCCCAATCGGCAGAAGAACCTATCACTCCTACACTTACTACCTGTAAGTAACCACTTTGTGTAATGTTAGTGCCATGCTTCTCACCCACACGCTGTTTCACATGCATGCAAACAGCCATGTCATCCTCCTCCTGCCCAGAGCTATTACAGAGGCCCCAACTGTAATCTCTGCCGGAGGAGCGGGGGACGCCACTCTGATGCATCTCCACGCGACGAGCACATCGCACTGTATGTCACATTGGCACGGCTTCTGATGAAAACACAGACTCCCCCATGAATCAAACATGACGCTAAGATGTTTCTACAGACATCATTTCTGCTCAACTTTTAAGGAGTTTGTTTATGAAATGATGAACTAAAATGCCTTAATGATTGTACGGCTGCCAAACTCATCTAGCAAAAGGCAAAAAAATCAATGCAGGAGCTACTGCATTTTTACTGAGTGTGAATTTTTCATTTGCCTCCGATGATTTCATCTCTGTTGACTTGTCAAAGTTAGCTTTTTTGAAGTGCCTATCATAGTGCATCTCTGCTTTAGCTGTGCCCAGAACCTCAATGAGCTCGTCCAAATATTTCGTATATATCCAGCCTGCAAACGCCACATATGCAGTCAGTAACTCTATGTATATCTGACATATTTACACACTGAGGATTCGAGCATGAGCTAACATTTTAATGCTACTAATTTGGCTCCATGTGCATGTGATCATTTCAAGTTTGTCTCCACCCCTACTCATCTTCTCTGTTTTATAAATCCACCTCAGATCCTTTTCCCCCCTTTTCTTTCCAAGCATGATTTTTTTGGGTTGTTGCACGTCCATCCCATTGATTCCCTGGTGATGGTGGAGTTGTGTCTTAAGCTGACATCGCTACCTAACAAGCCGACGTGATCACAGAACAGCCTCCTTTCTATTTAGCTGTCTCCAACATCATGAAACAATAGCCGCTGCGCCGCTTTAGTCGCTCTTAATAGAACAGATGATTTCAAATCACACCTCTGAATGGTAAAGAAGCTTATTCTGCAGCTCTGCCTTCCCTACTGAAGCTCATAGGCTCTCTCTGTAAGGTCTTTGTGATGGATGCCGACTAATCTGTCTTGAGATGGCTGTGATCAGAGGACAGAATGGAGGCTGCCTCACATCAAAGAACATCTCAGAATACACCTGGAGATAATACCACTCTGCGTGTCACTCATATTAGATCAGACCTGTCTTGAATGGAAAGCCCCGGTGACTTGGAGGAGTGGTGGCATAAAAGCTGAGCGCACACGTTGGCCAAGCTGAGCAGAGAGAGATGAGGTTGTCAGTGAAACAATCAAAATATCACTTTTGTGTTTTTGTGCTTTCACTTGTGACATGCAAACATGGATTATTACAAATGTGCGTACAAAGGAGAGGCACATCTCCAATAACAAGACTTCCACAAGCACACTCAGGATTTATAGCCAATTTGTAGTCATTTGTCCTGGTTATGGTTTCAAAGAGTATTATTTTAGCTTTCCAGCTAATAGGAGAGTAAGTCTGAAGGCACGTCTCTCCTGATTGACAGGCGTTAGCTTAGCCAATTTAAAGGTTTAAGGAAGTCGCTTCAGAAACTCAAGACGGCAGCTGCAGCACGTACACGTTTTCCCAAAGTCTTGTGTGTCAAAATGAATTGTGGGTTCACTGTTGAGATTTAAAAAAAAACGAGGGAAAGAGCCGGCTGTGAATGTTGTGACTCCTCTTTAAAGCTGCCAATATGACAATATAATATACAGGTGAGATAGAGCGAGGGATTAATGATCCCCTTTGGGACATGCGCCATGACAGCAGCAAATGCTAACAGATAACGACACGCTGATGAAACATAGGAATAAATAAGACCTGAACACCTGAGATTTTTTTTTTTTGTTTATTTCAAACACGAGCATCTCTGTAACAAGTGATGCTTCTCTCACTTCCTCTGCTGATGCTGTTTGTTGTTGATGTTTCGATCTTCGGCGCACTGCAAGCTCATTATTTTGTCAGCAGGAGGAACACGGATTGAATTACACATTATATACACCGCTGGAACATTTTCCTGGAGAAGATAAGTGAGAGTTTGTATGACTTTATGGTTGATCTGGATTTTAACCACCAGGCCCCGTTCAAAGACTGTTCTACATCAGCTAAAACAGTTGATACAGCTGTGCGTCATTGATGACTGATGATTGGTGTTATGTCCTATTCAAAGAAAACAACCCCTCTTCCTCCTGTTTTTTAGGTATTAATATATGTGATAGGTAGCACATATTAAATGAGGGGGGGCTTGTTAGCTAATTAGGAAGACCCTGATTAGCATCTTGAAATGCTAAAGCTGAAGCTAAGCCAAGTGGCATCCTCCAGTGTTGAAAGTCAAGCCACTGCAGAGGTGCAAAAACCTGCAGTTCTTAATGTCCACTTCCTCCAAAGGCCAAGGATCCCTGTCAGCATTCATATCAAAATGCCCGCTTTTTATATTCAAATTAAATGTTTACAACCTGGTACGAAAAATGCTTTTGGTCTTAATAGCTCATTTCTTTATTGAAGATATTACGGCTAAGAGTTATGGCTTCAAAGCCCCTCATCAGAAAGCAATGGGTGACGTCTATGAGTCCATGTTTTATACAGGCTATGATCTCACCATAGGATCACTCTATAAGATGGCCATTAGTCCTTTGATCCCACACTAATCTCAGGGTGTCTGAAAGCATCTTCAACACAAACATGAGAGAAACTTGGTATTGGGTATATGCTAATATTTTGCTTATATTGTCTTGTTTTTGGACTGCATTCTCAAGATGCTCTCCTGTGCTCATCTGCAGTTTTGATGACAGCCTGGTGCCAGCTTTAAGATTACAACACCTCTATGATTGATGAACCCCATTAATGCTTTCATGCATTCATCAAAGTCTTTAAAGGCAGGAGAACATCCTGCAGTCGCCAAAATATGCACTTTAGGTGCATTGCCAGAGGTGACTGCGGGGGCTTCGCACGCCGCACAACATCAGTCAGAGCGCTCATCAGGTATGCAGTTACATGTGTGATCAAATATATGGCTCTCCTTTAATCAGGTGGCCTCGCTGGCCGCTGTGCCTGCTGCTGCTGGGGACATGAAGGAGATCAATTGGCATAGGGCAAGGGTGATGATTGGGTCTTTATTCCCCCGAGAGTTTGAGGCGTTCATCAAGCAGCAGGTATGTTAAATAAGAGCAAACGGACACTTCACTCTCTGACTCGTCTGTCAGACTTGTAGAGTTCTCCTCAAACCTTACTTATAGTCAGAGCTGAAGATTTCTTTCACATAATCAAATTGTTTAATTTTCCATCTTGGTTAACGATATGATGGAAAACCTAAAAACGTGTAAGTTCAAACTAAAGCTTAAGAAGTTAAAGTTGAATACAAAATAGAAACTTTAAAAATTGAACTGAAGGTAGACACTGAGCTGTATATTTGGTAAGAAGGCCAAGTCTGTCTTTCATGAATGGTGACCAGCCTGTCGGAGGACATGAGACAACAGCTACACATAGATGTGCTTGCATTTTTGATTTACTCATATTTTCCAGTTTCAGTACTGCAATATATTATAGTATTATATATATTATAGTGTGGACGACATTTACAAATGCAAGAATAATAACAATGGTCTGAATGTTTTGAACAAGACTACTTCCATGAACCTCCGACAAAGACAGTAATAAAGTAAGATGGCTCACTACCAAGCTACTTTCATGCAAACTTTACTATTCAAATATTTTCTCATACATGTACACTACCAGTCAAAAGTTTGGACACACCTTCTCATTCAATGGTTTTTATTTGTTTGAATTATTTTCCACTTTGTAGATTAATACTGACGACATCAAAACTATGAAATAATCTGGTTTTGCCATAATATGGATTATAACAGTAGTCAAATAGGGCTATCCATTGTGTACTAACCCTACCTCTGAACAACACAACTGATGGTCTCAAACACATTAAGAAGGCAAGTCATTCTACAAATGAACTCTTGACAAGGCTCATGTAAATTAGAAACCATTCCAGGAGACCACTTCATGAAGCAGACTGAGAGAATACCAAGAGTGTGCAAAGCTGTCATGAAGGAAAAAGGGAGCTACTTTACAGAATCTAAAATATAAAACATATTCTGCTTTGTTTAACACTTTTTGTTCATTAAATAATTCCATATATGTTCTTTCATAGTTTTGAAGTTTTTGGTGTTAATCTACAGTGTTTCAAATAATTAAAATAAATACAAACCCTTGAATTAGAAGGTGTTTCCAAACTTTTGACTGGTAGTGTATATCGGATTCATGTACGTTGGTCAGGCTGGAGCACTTGGAGGTTGCCTGTCTGTGGGATTTAGGGCCATCAATTGAATAGCCTAGAACCTGGTCATCAAATTCTGCATGCATTTCAGCAATCGAAGTCTTGTTTGCTCCATTCATCCTGGTGAGTTAGTGAGCTTTAGATACTGAATCAAAACGGATACAAGCATCAAAATGTCTGCTTGCAGCGTGGTCAGTTGTCGGAATCGATATTCCAACCATGGACTGAAGTTTTACAGAATAAGGACAGGATCAGAATCAGAATCAGACAGGAACCGGACCTTTCACTTTTCTCTTCTCTATGTAGACAGAGTTTAATTATAGGAGATGAAACTGACCAAAAATATTTCAGTATGGACCGCCATGTTTCACTTCCATCTGACAGGTGGTCACATATAGTAAATTATAAACATGATGTGATGAGTGCAAACAGTGACTGGCCCAGCGATAGACAAACACATATGGTGTTTAGCAGACTCTTACAGTTTTATATGAAGGAGAGAAACAGAGCGGTATAGGTAGGATCAGCTACTGTTTGTTATTTACTTTTAACACCTTTATTACTTCAAAACACAGAGAGAAGTTAGACTAATCATTCTTTGTGAATCTTACTCTTCATTATCATCGTCTCTGTGCTCAGTATGAGAATTGGAGGCCTGCTAAATGTAGCATGTATAACACAATGTGCTCAGGGCAAACACCTTCATTAAACCTTACAAGCCGAACATGCAGCAAGAATCACATTAATTGGTACAAGCCTTGCAGATTTTTTGCACCTACGAGCTCTGAATGTTGATGAGGACGGGGAAGAGGAGGAAGAGCAGCTCGAGCAAGGCGAGGGGACATCATGCACGGAGCGACAGAGTTTAAATAGATGCAGTTTAAAATGATGTGTCATAGACAAAACCATCTGCCCGTCACAGTTTGACACCATACACAGAGGCTCACTAAACTACATGCAAGATTTTGTGGCAGGAAACAGACCATGCTGTGTGAATTTTTGGAAATGTCACGTAAACACTGCTTTGGGGTAAAAAATAAACGGTGTCCTCCTGACAGTGACAAGCAGCTGAAAAAGTCAGGAGAACTTTTGTTTGTGTTCAGTCAAACAGATGGTTTAGTATGTGACATAAAAACTCACAAATCTGACAAAAAATCAGATCAACTGTGCATGGATGTAGTTCATTTATGATACATGTTATTACTTGATTTAAGTCGAAGTAAACCAAGGTGAGGAAAAGACCTGACATGATTCTTTCTAAACTGGAATCTCAAGACATAACACCCAGCAGACAGTACAATAATGGAGAATTTGACAAAGAAGTGCAGAAAAATAAATTTAACATAAATGTTATTCATTGTGCTGTCAAGGTCTTCTAAACATGCATCTGTTTTTAATGTCCCCGATAACATAAGGTTATTTGTGCTTCTGCATTTCTTTTACCCAGGTTAGTCTTGTACTTGAAGAGATGATGAGCACAATTGAATGTGAGGACATTCTTTATTTTGTTGTGTAAGAAATGGTTCGCAGAATCAATAAAGCAATCAAGCAAGCAGATAAACAGCTTTGTGCATCACTGAATAGCCTCTGCATTCAGAAATAGTCAGTTTTTCTGTTATTTCTTAGTAAACACAGAAAAATAGATGTATGCATGTACAGAGGATGGACAGATAACCTCATAGCAGAATGTGTTAAAGGTGTTGGCAATGAGACACAGAGCAAACAACTACAGAAATGCCCCCACTGGGTTAATCAAAGATGCTTCTGCTGCCCCTCTCAGCTGCATGTCAGTCATCTAATGCGCACACACCCGTGTGCTGGGCATGTGTGTGCATCCTCTAATGAAGCTGTCTTTGTCCCAATGTCACAAGGTTTAGGCTGCTCCGGCGCTGAAATGAGGCCCACCATGCTGAGCTGCTGAGCCGAAGGTTTTGAAGCTCTTGTCTTAGAAGTTGCAGCAGCATCACCTCCCACAGAACAGACATTCTGGCAAACACATGCAGACATACAATCCGTGCAAGCTTGCTTTTTTGTTGTAGCTGAAGTCATGGAGTTAGGAGCTGCTCTGCGCACTGAGATCCCAGATATGCCGGGCCTGTCATGTACTGAACTGCAGACAATACCTCTAATGAGAGTTGCCTAATATAGTCACCTCCAGTGTTTGCTCAGTCTTTACTTCTACAAACACCTCTGCCATCTGTCTGTATCATCCTCCACATATGCACATTCAGTGATGTTCAAAGAAATATGCGCTGCTATTATCCGGTTTGCCTGCGAGCGATGAGTCCCATGCATTTTTTGTTGAGATCTTTCCCGGTGCAGCTAACTGTCAGGGAATATGATAAATGATCTATTTCATCAACATGCAAAAACACTCTACTGTACACTTCCTTGCAGGATCTCTGTCGGCATATCAGACCCTGTGATACAGTCATCTATCATTAAATTTTCCCTCCTTACAAATGAGGAGAGAATAGCTTGCCAATTAATCTTCATCTAACACCCACGGTGCCTCACAAACATCCCAGTATTGCTGGTGCTTTCCTCATTTTGGCACAACCGTCCGTGCAGCCTCGTTTATCTCCAACGCTGGTGCTTCTACTGTTCCACAGGCCAGGAAAGCGGAAATCCAAGTCTTAGCAGAAATCAGAACAGCGATACAGTATTAAGGCCTGGATTATAGCGGTTCCTAATAGTCTTCTCCATGAGTGCACACACAGTGCCGAATCAGTCTCAGTTTTGCCTGGGGTTACATACAGCTCCCCCCTCCCCTCCTCACTTCTTTTACAATATGAAGCTATAACAGAAAAAAAGAGACACGATTGCCATTTTGTTCCCTGCTCTAATTGCAGATTAAAGACAAAAAGTGGGTCCGGCAGATGAAAATGTCGCTACTTTGTCACTTTGCTTCCTGAAGAACGGATCTACTATTAGCCTCACGTCGGGGCCTTCAGAGCAAATGACTGTTTGAAGGCAGCGGGGGCTTGTTGCCATATGGCACGAGACAGCCACAAAATTGAATAAACAGAGGAGATTTGCGAAAACAAAGCAGCAGGAGTGCGTCATTAGACAGCAGTTGTCCGTGAGAGAGACTGCAATTCAAATAGGCAGAGGGGGTCACACAGAGAGTAACAAAGTGCGAGGATCAGTGTGAGGGCTGCCATAGTTAATTCTTACACCGCTCGCTCCCCTCCAGCAACAGAGCGGTGGCAGGCATCAGATAGAGCTACAGTATGCTCCAGCTCAAACTGTTAACCATTTTTCTGCGGAGGTATATATATGAGGGTTAACTCCTCTGAGCGGAAATATGATGCATTATTTATCACCATTGGGGAACTATTCTTATGCAAGTGGCTCCTTTCTTTGAGAGGTCAAAGATCAGCTTCAGAAGGGCATGCCTTCAGGGATTGAGAGCACAGAATGTTCGCTGGGTCAGAAATTGGTCTAATGGTTGAGAACTGGTCTGGATGCAAACTTAACTTTAAAATCAGAAGAGTTTTCATTTGTTGACTTTACATTCAGAATGAATGCAGAGAGATGAACAAACTGTTATTGAAGCTGATGGTTCTTCAAGTGACTGCAATGTTTCTTCTAGGTTGTTATAATCAGGTGGAATTATGAACAACCTTAATACTCCCAAAATGTGTTGCACAAAGAAAAACATTTAGAAACATAGGTGTCACATGTGGCACTGGTTTAGCTCAGCAGTGAAGTGTTCACTCCTATGTCTATAGTCCGCAATACAGCATAATCCATGATTCTGCTCTAAGCCAAGGCCTCTTGCTGCATGTCATCCCTCACTCTCTTGTCTCTACATTTTCTGTTCCCCTTCAGCTTTACGATCAATAAAGGTACAATGCCCCAAAAACGTAGAAAAGCGGTAGTATTATGAGCTAAGATCATAGACTGTGAAATGATGAACAGAGAAACAGCTACCCTGAATGAGACCTATATTTTAGAGCTCCAGGTGGTGACTGGCTGCAGTTTAGGTCTTAAACCCAGACCTCTCCATTATAACAGATGGGACATGGGTCAGACTAGAACATTTAAATACTATTAGTATTTTAAATTGTAATATAAGGTATTCAATGTTCAAAAAGACGATTGATTCACAGCTCTGTTGACAAAGTGTAGTTGAGTTTAGTTTGTTAGGACAGTGCTCATTAATCAACATTTCAGCTATATACTTAAGCATTAGCATTAGCAGTTACATTCACAGTCTGATTCTTTAGCCCTGTACTAAATCCTCCCTTCACAATATACTGTTCAGATTTTGTTATGGCTGGTTTTGAAAGATGCTTATTCAACATATGTGGATGAGTTTTGCTAATTCCTAAGGTGATATAAAATTCTTAACATGGTTATGACCCTGACATACTTCAAAACACTGAAGTATTTTGTTGTTTTATTTTATTTTATTATGTATTATTAATTTGTATTTTATACATTTTTTATATGATTTATATATTTTATTTTATTTTAAAATTGTCAGGAGTGTTTGACTCGACAGACTGGGTAATGTGTTGGAGGAGTTTGTTGGATCTTATTATATCTTATTGTTTTGTTGAATCTCTTTACATCATGTAGACACTCTGCTGAATTGTGCGACACAACTGGGTATCATCTGTGTCCAAGTCAAACAACACAATGTTGCTCTGTGTAACTTTACCTGGATGACTCTGGATGGAGAAAAGGAGGGGACCTAGGACTTAGCTTTGAGGGATTCCGTGCAACAGATGCATGATGGTTGATCTTGCTTTGTTTACAGAGACAGAGGGGGTTCATTTAGGGATAGTCTATGTGGGAGACTTATTTGTCTCACTGTCTGAAGAAAGGCTGCTCCAAAGCTTCAGACCACTACAGAAGCTGGTTGTGTTGTGACCAGACACAGGCAGCACTCTGTAACTGTAAGACCTTTAAGCCTCACCTGATGTATAAAGTGGTTATTAGTTCAACAAGAGTTATCCATTTAGACAGCTTTACAGGTGATGTGTTTGATCTGATCAAGTGTTTAATTCAGTAAAGGGACGCCATGGCAGGTGAGATCTGAGCTCAGCAGCTGTGTTTACCTAATGAGACTCAGTGTAGAATATATGTGTGTGCATGCAGGTGCATTTGTGCATGTGTGTGTATGTGCCTGCTCCATGCACAGTGCTTTAACAGTGTTTGATCAGGAACAGATTGCTCGTAGTCTCAGGCATGTCAACTTAAAGTAGGTCAATAAAAGCAGGTTGACTGTTTCAGTTCACTGTTCACAACTCTGATTCTTCCGCCCCCAAATACTACAGCTAATTTTAAATCATCAGGGCCACTGATGTATTTGGGTTAGAGTGTCACACCTTTCCATATTCTCAATGATTTATCCTCTGCGGCTTGATAAAGCATCTGGAGCCTAATAAAAGCTAATGTGACCACGGCCACAGGGGCACATTAGCTCAGCCATATCTCATTACATCTATGAGTCATCACTACCAGCATCATGTCAGATCAATTCAAACACAGTCACTGTCTGTCTGATTGTTTGCTTTTATTTCATCCCCTCTTTAAAGGAAATTGGCCAAGAAGCGCAAGGAGACACTGAACAGCACCCGCCAAGAGATGACAGTGATGGTCAACTCCATGGACAAGAGCTACACCGAGCAGGGCACCAACTGTGATGAGGCGCTGTCCTTCATGGACACCCACAACCACACGCTGAACACCCGCAGCGAGTGTGCACTCACACTGAACGGTCGCAGCGAGTGCGCGCTCACACTCAACGGTCGCAGTGAGTGCGCGCTCACACTCAACGGTCGCAGTGAGTGTGCGCTTACGCTCAACGGCCGCAGCGAGTGTGCCATGACTCTCAACGGGCGAGGTGAGATGGGTCCTGCATGAGCCTACCTGCTTTTTAAAGTCACACTCACACACTCACATACACACACACACAGCAAGCAGGGAGGAAGCAATTTATTTGGTGTGGTCAGGTGAGAAGGAAATCAGACTCGGCTGCACAGGAAATATTCACCCTGGGACGGCTTAAAAAATGTGAGAAAGTCAGGATACAGGAACACAATCAGCAAAATCTTCAGTCTTGGTATTAAATCCTCTTTAACTGAGTGAAAATATTTTCTATTGCTTTAAGTAATCACAATATTTTATTTGTTTTGACCTCTTTTTTATAACATAGTCTCTAAATTTGTTGAATAATGGGCCAAAACTCTGAACAGAGAAGTGATGATTTATTGTCATTAAAGATGTTTTTTCTTTGTGTCATTTACCACATCCAGCCACACAAATTAGTGCAGAAAATCGACTATTAATGAAGAACTGTCTTAATGTCTCTTCTGTGTTTATCAGCCTCTGCCTTGTTCTAACTGAGCCTCTCTGACTTGTTTTGCTGGTGCAGTCAGAAGGGAAGCAGCTTCTTCAGAACAGTTCAGCAGATTTTACTTTTATTAAACGAAGAAGACTTTGATTAGATTTTTTAAAAAGATTGTTAGATTTTTTTTTCTCCTTGCTCTTTCAGTGGGAGATTCATCTGCCTTCACAGGCTTCATGGCGTTTGTTCCAGGCTTTTTAAATATTCCCTTTATTAACACTCTTCAATTATTCTTTATTTAATGAACTTACATTAAAAGTTTAAAGTTTTTTTGTGTTTCAGTCAGGAGAAGTCCATGGTAGTTGTTAAAATAATAGTCTGAGAGGAGTCTTGTAGAAGGTTCATCAGGTCTTAAACTCAGCACTGCTCTGTCTCCTATTCAACAAGAAGAGCCTCAACACGTACTAGCTGTGCCCTGCTGTGATAACCTATTAATTTTCTCCGTCCCAGGTTAAACTTAATACTTTGTTGATGGACAGCTGAGCTAAGTCTGCACCCAGGGCTTGACCTGGTATAATCCCAGTCAAAACCATCAGATTAAAACTCCACAGCAGCTTCTGTCTCCACACCCCTGCAGGGGCTGAGCCCCAAAGATGCTCTGACCTTGATTAACTGTCTGTTAGTGTGACTGTTCAAATCTGGCCCTCTGTCTGCCGGCACCAATGATTTAAATGCATTACTTTTTTTTCACTTTACCTATCAGTTTAATGCCCTCAACACTGTACCTAAGCTCTCTCCATGGTCTCCTTGACCTTATATGACTGTCAATGGTGTTATTTTTCTGAAAACATCACAGCTGACAGATTAAAGTCCTGAACACACTGTGCCAATAACACTAAACCATCAGTTTAACAGCTGAGGCTGTGGATGCTCTACAAGGAGCCTATATTCTGTTAAGAGTCCCTATGCATTGTATATCATATTTGCTCATATTAGACCACATTATAAATGGAAATGTTGCACTTTTTTCCACCTCTGAGTTTAATTCAGATCAGTTTTTATTTTATATTCACATCAAAACGTACCTGCAGATCATGTTGTCCTTAATATTGCTATTAACAATAACCTGAAAAAAACTATTCAATAGTTTCTATTTAAGATTATGGTTAGTTAATTGTTTGATAGTTGACAGAAAGTTAACAACCAACCATTTAAGCAGTTGGTTGTTTGTTTCATTTTTATTATTTTTTTTTACTGATTTTCAAATTCAGATTTTCAATTCAAATGTTTCTTTCTCACAAACTGTTATCCATAATAAAGTGCCTGATGAAATGCTTTTGAGACAAGTCCTAGGAAATATACATATTTATCTACATGAAACAATTTTAGAATACAGAAAAAGAACATGGAATAGGATAAAATAGAATAAAATAAAATATTAAAAATTAAGGCATGAAATGTAGAGTATAAAAAAGTGTGAAAGTTAAGTAAAACCCCCAAAATAATAATGGTCCCCTAAAATGAAGTGTCTCAATCAAATGATTTTGAAAGCAACCGTAAAAACTGTTGGTTGTTTTTGCACAAGGAGAATATTCCAAGGAGTTGGAGCCACAAATTAAAAGATGTGATCCTCTTGTTTTCTACCTCATACGAGGTATCAACAAGTAGTGTTGGACTACAACACTATATTCCAAACAATGTGTTTCTTTTATTTTCTAATGTTATTTTTGTATTTTTCGTGATTAAGATTGTACATTTTTATCAGTGTATGTTTTGTTTTCATGAGTTCATTGTTGTTTTTTTGGCAGCTTTGCACTTTGTTAAATTGACAATACATAATATAAAAGCTGAGTTTGTGCATTGAAAGGATATCATACATGTGGGCTGAGGCGTAATCGCAGTTAAAAGCATGAAAAGTTGGCAAACATGAACGGAGAACAACGTAGACTCTGGGGGTTAAGTGTGATTTTGTAAACAGAGTTTTAATGATGTAGTCATAAACAGTGGTACTACTATTTTTACTCCAGAGAAAGTTGTGCCAGATCTTTGACTGCCTTGTGTTTGTCTTCTTGTTGTCCATCTTCAGCCGGATCATCACCGTCCTCCTTCACGCTGCCTAAAGCCAACACTCTGAGTTCATCCATCCCCACCAACTCCTACTACCCAGGTAAAGACACACCTTCTAATCCTGTTTGTCAACAGAGAAGTCTATATGAGCAGTGATATTGAGTGAAACCAGAAGGTGTGAAGTTCAGTCATCAGAAAACCTGCTGAAGTGTAAGAAGGCTTTAATAAGATGGTGTGTTTCAAACAGACATGAATTAGTTTCATGTTTTCTGTAAGGTTCTTTTTCTGTAGATTACAGACTACAGCATACTGTACAGTGTGCGTGATGACATTAGAGTTAATGTTTGCTTTTTGAATTATAAAACGATTTCACAACTGAGAAGGTAGATAAATTAACTTTGGATGGCTTTACACTCTGCTTCCTCTCTGCTTAGAAAATGGGTGTTTCATATCACTTTGTCTAGATGGGATTTAGCTGTTCAATTATAACTTTCAATTTCTCCGAATAATATGCATAATTGTAAGTCTTATGTCATCAGATTACAGCTCATTGATTAGATGGAGTTAGATTTCTAATCAGCCAAACTTACTGTATAATTAGCTTTTCTGAAAACAGGAGAAGTTTCTTGTTCTGCTGCTTGGCAAGAAACCAAAAAACAAACTGTCCATTATTGTTGTTGTTGTTGTTGTTGTTGTTGTTGTTGTTGTTTTTTGGTCTTCTTTTATTTACTGCGACTCTCTTTCCTCCTCCAACTTCTGCACTTGTTTTGGGGTATGAGCAGATCCCTTTGTGCCAACTGCCATATTAGGTGAGCCACCTTTTCTTCTTCCATTGCTGTTGATTATTTGCTCTTATTTGTACATTACAGAATATAACAGGATATGTCATAAGGTGCTGGTTTTAAAGACTTAACTGTGAGGATGAAAAAGAAGATTTTTTTTTACCATTTTCAGTTTGGTTGGCTTTTTTTTTTTTGTTTTTACTAAAGATGGCTTCCTCACCTTCATACCTGCCTGCTGCTTCTCCTCCCCCCTCTTCCTCCTCCTCCCTTCCTCCCTCTTTCCCTCCCCCAAAGAGGGGGCTCTCCTGGGCTGAGGCTGGCTTCACTCCATCCCATCCGCATTGCGTGTCGTGCGTGTGATGTCACATACATGTTTGACCTCTCATATGCATGGACAGACATGTGGACTGGATGTGGGGGAGTGTCTAAAGGGGAGGGGTGGGGGGGCAACAGGGGGGTGGGGCAGATTGCCCCTGCGTCAGGGCTACAGCGTGCTGAAGCCAAAGCAGCTGCACTGAGACACAAACAGATTAAAAGGTGTGAGAGGGAAACAAAATAACTCTCTCTCTTTTTGCCCCACACACCAAAACATTTCCAAAGCGGGATGCGTTCGGTCTGAACATCTAACGTCTTCCATTAGCTGTGCTGCCCTCCCCTCCCTCCCCACTCCTTTCACTATGCATTTAACTCCCTCCCTCCCTCCCTCCCTCCAAAACAACAACCTTTTCTATTATTCTTTTTAATGTCGCTCCCCCTGCCTTTGGCTAACTGCTAGTGACCTACTTGTTTTTGTTTTAGTTTTGCCCGTGTTTATCCACCCTGTGCAGGGATACCATAAAAATATCAAAAAAGAAAAGGCATTTTGTTCATCTTTTTAATTAATATGAGCCTTCATGTAGTATGCAGAGTAGCCCAAAGTGCAGCAGAGTAGCCCAAAGTGCAGCAGCCTAAACTAGAGGAGGCTTTTTGTACCAGCGCACCACATAATGCAGCTACAAAGTGGGGCACGAGAAGTGTAATAATTAAATACTCAGAGAAGAAAGATGCAACAAGCAACACAAGTACATTCATAGGAACAGAACTTCAGTGTCTTAAAGCTGCATCTTTCATCATTGCTGCTGTGACAGCTGCGTATGTTAGTCCCACATCTAATGAAGCATGAAACAATTAACACCAAATTACAGCAGCCCAGAAAAGGTTATATGCTCTCAGTTGTGACACATGCAGTCACAGCGTTGTCTCATCAGCTGAGGTTAACGATCAAAACTGATTAGATCATAAAAGATTCTTTTGATTCCATCACACACTCATGTTGGAGGAGAAATAATAAAAAATGGTATAAATACAGGTGTCACCACAAGCACGTGCAAAATATAATTATAGCAATTAGAGGAGAAAATTTGAAATGTCAGACTATTCCAAAAATAATTGGCATCATTAAATATGCAAGTCACAGATCTAAAACAATTACAGCTCGTTCCAAAGACAACCAGTTTTCCACCATTATTTTCTCCCTTGAATCCATGACTTCCTTGTTTTTGTTCTTTTACTTTTGTCTTGCACTGTTGAAATTGCCCCATCCATCCACTCAACATCCCCCCCTGACGAGGCTTTCTATGGAGGCAGTTTGGACTGAGAAGGCATGTGATCTTGCCCTTTAGTGTAGCTCTAAAAAAAACTCTACTGTAACAGGTTCTCATGCTGTATTGTTGCTTATCCCCTCTCTCCTCTCTCTTCTCCTCTCTTTCTCTTTACATACGTAACCTCTTATGTATCTGCTATCTAAAAAGTGCCCATTAATGGTAAGTTTTCCCAAGTGGGCCCTGGGTTGGGGGAAGGAGGTGGTGTTTACTCAGAGAGCAGGCCGTCAGTGAGAGGCTGCTTCTGACATGGACATTACGACATTGATTGCATGACCAGTGGACATGTTAGCATCTCACCGCCCTCCGTACCGTGCCACCAAGCCACCATTAGCCTCTAGCATGGTCTACAGTGCCCCATGGCAGTATCACCCCATGCATTCTCCTCCCATCTACGCTTCCCTCCTGTTATTTTTTCCAAACTTTCTTTAGGTTAAATTTGTTTTGTTCATATTTCGGGGGGGAGGGGGGGGTAATGGGTAGCAGGGGTTGAATCCACGCTGTGTCTGTGTGATGCTTCTGACGGTGCCTGCTGCAACATGCTCACTGTGGCCCACCGCACCCCCTCACATCCTCCTCCTTCATGTTTCTGGACACCCTCCATCGTCCGCTGGCTCCCCCACAGCATCTGTGCCTCATGTCTGCCACTGACTGGATTACAGTATGAAGGAGCTGGAATGGACTCTGACTCTCAAATATGAGCCGCAGCCCAAACCAGCATACTGTAGAGCCAGTAAAAACAAAGTCAACTTGTTGTTTTACAGCATCTTCATGTGGAGTTTTACAATCACTGTATACTGTCTCTTCCAGCTTAGGGCCACTGACTCCTCTTTCTCTGACAGCAGCCATATTTAATGCTAACTGTGTTCTTTAATGGCTCGAGCCTGTCCTAGAGTACAGTAGGCTTTATTAAACATTTTGCAGCCACACACTGAGACAGATGGACCTGAACCTTCCCACCACATGACTCATCCTATTACTCAATGATGTTGTGTTGTTGTGACCATCCATAACAAACAGATTACTAGTTGAGAGTTGTTTGTCAATCTGGAGGATGGTGACATAATGCTTAACAGTAAATGAGATAATGTGCCATCTGTTAATGGGAACAGAATTAAGTGAGATATGAGCTGGTGTGAGTGACAACACCTAAGCAACTTAAACTTTATAAACCCATAAACACAAAAAAAAATCAGTCATTTCCTGCTTCAAGCACTATGTCACCCAAATGGATCTAATAATAATCTGATGAATGTTGCTTCTTGCCTCTTTACCTGACCTGCTCTGTCCCCCTTTCTGTTTCTATGTCCCCTAGACGAGAGCCAGAACATGGGCAGTGACACCAGCAGCCTGGTGCAATCACACACTCACTCCCTGAGGAAGCGGGAGCAGGTCGACGTGCCATACCAGACGGGTCAGCTGCACCCGGCCATCCGTGTGGCCGACCTCCTCCAGCACATCACCCAGATGAAGTGCGCCGAAGGCTACGGCTTCAAGGAGGAGTATGAGGTAGGACGTGGCCCAGCTGTCTCATTCCCCCTGTTATAAAGGTTACAAATAAAGCCCGTGATGGACTTGTAACATCTCCAGAGTGTCTTAAGAGGGGATGTTTATCAGTCTAACACCAGGCTTCATGTGTGGCCGCCCCACTGCATCTGTCTCTCTGTCCTCCTGTCTGTCTCTCCCTGTTTTTGCACCGCACAGCAGAACTGTTTTGTTCCTCCCCAGATGCACTTTTATGATAAATTGTTAATGTACCCCGTCACAGTGTGTTTACGGTGTGATTTGTCTTGTTGTTCATCTGTTCCTTGTTGCTTGCAGGGAATGTGCATTTGTATCTGTCCCCTGTGAGACTCAGCTGTAGTCCAGCTTGAAATGCAAACCCCCCACCCCCCCCCAAAAAGTGTGAGGACCAGCTAGCTGCATGTTAGCCACAACCCCTCCTTAATCTGAATCAGGGCCGATTAGACCTCGACAATGACAGCCTGCTGCTCTCTCAAGACTGTTGTCACACAACAGCATCGGTAATGTGACACCATGCCTCTCGCTGACACCAAAACAAAAGATTTTGCCCCAGAAGAGCATCACTCTCATTTCCTCTCATTAGTGCAGGAGGCTGGCAGGGCTTGGCGCCACTCCAGCCGTCCCTCAGCACCACAGCAGCCAGCCTCATCTCACCCTGAAGCCGTGCTGTAACAGGCTAGCTTCAAGCTAAATCCCTCTTTTAAAAATCTAATCTGTAAATCTTTAGTTTCTCTCTCTCTGACATCACACTCACTTTTAAACAATTGTCTTGCCTCTTTTATTCCTACATCTTCAGTCTTTCTTTATGACCTTTCTACAACCTCACTTTACCTTTTAACACCTTATTCTTCACTCTCTACTTTTCTAAATCTCTTTTATCCTTTCACTTCCATCATCTCCTATTTCATAATTTACTTATTCACACCTCCCTCCTTGCTTCCTCTCCCTCTCTTCATCTCACTCCCTCCTTGGTTAGACTGTGTAGGCCAGATTTATCAGTAATTAACTCCCCACTTCCCTCTCATGACTACAGAATTAAATGATGCAGCCTCCCATCACTACCTGCAGCATCAGATCATTGAGGGGCTGTAGTGCTCTAGGCTGTCCTCCGGGTCTAATCCATTATGGATAAAGGTGTTCCATGAGTCCAGCGTTAGTTAGATGCAAAACAGTCCATCAAAAAGAAAACATGCCACAGCTAACGATTGGCCCTTGTCTCACCTAGCTGTCACCTGGCTGTCCATAGACTTTTGCACCAATAACTCATTGGAAGCTAAAAGTGTGTAGCAGAGCTTACTCTCACACGGCTGCAGTGTCTCTTGTCCTCCTCCTGTCTTCTCTCTCTCTCTATCTATCGATCTGTCTTAAGGTTAATGCCCTTTTTAACCCTTTATTTCTGATGATGAGATTGGAGCCTCGTGCACCTCTAAACCTGTTGACTTACACTGTACCATATCTCTCTCCAAACCATGCTTCTTGTTATTCTGTTCGTTAACTTTGGATCAGATAAACGAGGTAAGCCAACATTTTTGGTTATTTGTGAACTATTTCTGTAGATGGTATTTCAAACCTGACAGACTGATGGTGCTTGTTGGCTCATTTTAATAATAAGCCCTGTGGGATTCAAACATCTCACATGTACAGTATGACCTAATCTGAAAAGGGCATTCACCAATACAAGCTATGCAAAGTGACCAAAGCATTTTGATGAAGAAATGTAATAAGAGTGGTGTTTTCATTTACTTTGTCATGTGATTATGATGTCAACCCTGAAATGTTTTACCCTTTAAGTCGAGTCATTCCAAGTTCAAGATACAGTATACCTGCATTACTCTTATACTGTATGGTAGCCTCAGTGACATCACCCATTCAATACTAAAGAGGGTTATGTAAATCATACATCGCAACTACACCCAACTTTCAACCAATCTACATGAAGTAGCAACCGCCGTTGTTTAAAAATGAATCCAATGTGGATGTGTGAAAAGCTGCAGTTCCTCGACTGTCCACTTGAAGCTGACTCCAAAAGCCAAGGAATCCCCATTAACACCCATGTTACAGCTCAGTTGTTTCTAGGTTGACTCAAAGTGAGGCTGAGTCAGCATTTTCAATAAGGAGACCACCTCTGTAGGCTTTAAAACCCCTCAGCAGAAACCAACAGGTGACGTCAATGAGGCTTCGCCCATTTTTCCTCCAGTCTTTGATTGAGACTCAACAAAAGAAGATGAGTTATAGAGAAAAATCCCACCCATACAGGTGCAACAAATAGAGATGAGCTTCTGAGATCTAAAGGGATTTTGGACCAGGCTGTAAACATGTTTGATTCCCTGGTCAAGATTGGCATTTTAACATGGGGAACTAATGGGATTGGGGGGACTTTTAGAGTGGACACTCGGAGAACTGCAGCTTTCAGCACTTCTGCATTTGCTTCATTTTTTAACACCAGAGGTTGCCACTTGGTTTAAACCTGAAGTGCAGGGTTGTTTCAACGGAAATCAATTGTCTCAAACACCAGCTTACTCAACAAGTCACTCTTTTATGCCACCCCGAGGCATGACATGGCTATAACTAAGAAATAGTGAAAGGGTAGAATAACTTATTTCAGATCATTTATATGATTCTGTCTGACAGAGACACTGTGGTGCTGGCAGAAAAAATAACTCTAATGAGGATTAAATTGGCCATCATTTCAGCTTGATATTCATAACTTCAAAATGATGGATTCAGTTTTGATAGGTTAAACTATTTTTACAGGTTTTGATATTATTGGCCCCAAACAGTTCAATAATAATAATAGTAATAAGTATATTTGTATTTGTACTGGAATCAAGTCGGTAGTTGTAATTGGCTGAATCATACTTATAGGTATCAAAACATCACTAATGTTGTAAACAGAAACAGTGAGATCCATTAATGGTACAGAACTCTATTGTTTATTATAACGCTTTTCAAAAGCACTCCCTCGTTGATAAAACTGAAAGAAAGAGCCAAAATGATCAGTCACTTAATAAAGAATGGTTATTTGAAAAGAGAACAATGACTCAAACATTTTCAAACACTATTCTTTTCAATCACAAATGAGTGTTTTTCATTATTGCAAAGCCAAATCAACCACAGTACTGAGTGAAATTGCATCACTGATCATAAATTAACTGGTGATTGTAAAGCTTCATAAAGAAATGATGCCACATAACCCTCCACTGTCATCCTGTATACTTTACTAAAGCTTTATAAAGCCATGCTGGACACAAACAAAGCATCTGCATGTCCAGATTGTCCTGCACACTGACAGAGTTTAGGTGAACAGAAAACAAGTTTCAGCTCTTTTAAAGAAGTCGTCTTGTCCTTATATTTTAGTGAAGGTAGAAAACTGAAACTCAGTAAGCTCTAAGTCTGTTTGAATGTGTCTCTCTTTTCACACAGTAAATGATTAATTCATAAGGAAGCTCACTAAATGACTCTGCTTCTTTGTGTCACCACGCTTTTACATTTTTATTTCTTACTCCGCCGTGGTGTGTGCTGTATGTTGAGTCCTGTGTCGTAGACGAAGGTTTTCTCTCAGTGACTAAACACATACAAAGTACTGCTTTTTCGCTCACAGTAAGTAGTTACAGGCGAAGAAGCAGCACCAGCAGACAAACTGTGCTGGGACTGGAGTGCAGCAGGAAGCCTGTAATTAAGAACATACTAAGTTGGATCTGGGCCAGTGGGAATAATTTGAGCGGTGTGAAAAACTACCTGCAGATGCACCAAAGTAGAACAACGACCTTTTGCTACACAACACTTTTTTTCAAGTGGAGCCATTGTTTTTCAATCACTGTCTGGTGAATTTTTGAAGCTAATTATCCTCCAAAAGGGTTTATATCCTTTATATTGAAAGCCTCAATAAAATCTGCACCTCTTGGGATACAAACTACTTTATTGGCATGATAAGTTTTCTGAATTCAGCGTCCAAACAGCCTGAAGAATGAGACTACAACGTCCCAGGCTGGCAGGGTCACTCAGTTTAAGAGAGAACTATGATAAAGTTGGCAGGTAACACCTTTTGGCTTGAGGATGATTTGTCTCCAGATGCTTGATATGAGACCTTTATCCTTCAGGGTGACAGAGAGAGCGACATTGGCCCATGCATTTACTGGAGACATACTGCCACAGGAGGAAAGGCCCGTATAATCCATCTCTATGACACGTTTCCATCTTCTCTGGAAGGATGGGACATATTTTTAGCATATTAAAGCTGTTTCTCAGTGGAATCACTAATCCTTAAGACTTCATACGGGGAATATGTCCTTGTGTCGTGTCTGTGAGACCTTTTATTTGCTAGACAAACGGCCTGCTGCCTGCCTTAGCACTGAGATGAATGAAACCATCAAGTCGTAGAGCAGGGATGATTGAAGATGACGTGAAGCTCTCTTAGACTCTCAAACGAAGCCTCGAAACAATCTGTTTAACCTCCGATAAATGCTCTTGAATCTTTTCTTGCAGATGGTCTGCATTCTAATGCATTAGCTGACTTTTCAAATGTGCATTAGCTGACTCTCAAAAAGACGGAACAATAACATGTTTTTGTCCAGACTAGTCTGCTTGGAGCCGACCCCAGCCGCCCGTCCTCCCCTTGCTGAACAGCGGTGGACTGGCAGTGGAGATGTATTTTCATAATTTGGCTTAATTGTGCCTGGTGTGCCATCAGAATGGAAATCTCCCCAGCGAGGGATGATAAATATTTCATGAGGGTAATCTGAAGCAGAGCAGTTTTGATCTGCAGACGATGAGCTGGCTTTATTTTTCCCCGCGACGAGCTGATTGAGTCCTTCAGACGCGGCAGAGCGACAGCCGCTGCGGTGGCTCCGCCTGGCAAAGCAGCGCAGGGGGAGAAGTTTGAGCGTGACTCCCACCGCTCTTGCCCTAATGGCACTCTCTGTTTGACACAGCGCCCCAGGAACCGCCATCCACTCTATGTTTCATGTTTAATAATGACATTAATATGTCTCTCTTCTTAGAGCTAATGCTCCCATTCTTTTTATTTGTAGAGCAGAAAGAGGAAGACTATTCTTATGGTTATCTTTCTGAGTGCTAACACATGACACCATATTTACCTCCCTCCTCCCTCTCTCTGTTTCTATCTTTTCAGAGCTTTTTTGAGGGACAGTCTGCACCATGGGACTCTGCCAAGAAGGATGAGAACCGCATGAAGAACCGATATGGGAATATTATTGCATGTGTGTACAAAGCACCTTCTGAGTGCTCATAAGGTTTTTTTTCTTTGTGTTTGTGTGTGTGTGTGCTGTTCTCAGTCTTCAGGCTGATTTATTGGCCAGGCTTGTGACTCTGGATAACTATAAGCTGCTCAAACACAGTTTTATTATCAGCCAACGAGAGCAGCTTTGACCTTTCCAATCTACTTTTATATTCATCTTCCTGCAGTGTCTTTTCAGTTATGAGGAATCAGCCCTGCAGCGCATGCTGCATGACATGCAGCCTGGGCATGAAAATGTTGAATTAGATTTCACAATTAATTCACATTAGTTATCCACACATGGGCTGAGCGGGAATGCAAAATGTCCAAATAATGCTGATTAGACGGTAAAATCACTGGTGACAAGAAACCCATGAAGATGGATTTCAAGGATTGTCTTTAAAGGACTTTAAAGTTACGTCAGGTGAGTTAGGAATGCCAGCATCATACATGAAATACCAAATTTGACCAAAGTTTCCTATTTAATTCTTTATTTAAACAGTTTCAAATCAAAGGCTGTATTGTTTTCATGTCTCAAATGTATCTGACCATCAACTGGTGTTCTTGTTGAAACTTCCTTTGTTGGTCCAGTCCATTATAAAGCATCAGCATTGAGCAGTCATTCCACTTTCTATTACTTGTAACTGATTGACTAATTCATTTGAAGGTTCATGAGTTCTTCTGTCTTGCATGTTTCACGCACTGAATATTGGATTTCATATCATCAATGTTTAAACGGATGGCAGCGTCACCGTGTTGGTCAAACAGCCTCCGTCAAATGACTGAGCAGGCATGTTTCATTTCTGCAGCTTTGTTTTCACTCGTGCCAGAGTATGATGCCAGCCTCCTTCCACTCCTCCATCACCGCTCTCTGTCTTGTATCGTTTGTGTCTCTGCTCCTCTGTTTTTACTCTGTCCCTCTGTCCCTCTCCGCCTTTTCTTCTCTTGATGCCCTCGTTAATATGATTAATTCAGCGGCGGTTTCTTCCTCTCTGCCTCTCTTCCAGATGATCACTCCCGTGTCAGGCTGCAGGCCCTGGAGGGGGAACAGAGCTCCGATTACATTAATGCAAATTACGTTGATGTAAGTACACACACCAGCCAGCGCCACCAACGCAAAGGTCACTGCGCTTCCTCTCGGGGAGAGAGAGGGCGCTGGTGCCGCCGTCGCGGGGGGCCTGAGGGACAAAGCAGCCCTGACTGCCTGCCCATCACATGCACACACACAAACACACACACACACACACACACAGACAGACAGAGACAGTAAAACACACACAAACACACACACACACAGCGCCTTTATATTCAACTTTAGAGGGCTGCTGTATCACTCTATTCATTGGATGTATTAAGAGGAATGAGGATCAGAGGCTGACAGCGCTGGGAGAGAGAAAAGGCAAACCAGCACTCAGGAGAAACTGAGGTTATGGTTTTGGACTTTGCTTTGAAAAACAGAGAGAACACGTTTTGAAAACTCAAAAAGAGAAGGGGGGGGGGGGTTACAGATGATTAATTAGCAAAGTTAGAAAACTAGAACTAATACAGCGTCACAAAAAGAGCTTTACTGTGCCAGGAACATCAGAAACAGAGGCAGTGGAACCAAAATGATTATAAAACAGGTCTAGACTTTGAGTTCGGCTGCTGTAAGACATGACAATCATTTTTAAGCTTTTATTCTTCAAGTGAAAGATTCAAGAACACAAAAGAGTCACACACAGACAGTATTCTGTCAGAAAATGAACATTTTCCTTCTGTTGTTCTGCCTCAGTGATAAAGGTTTGGTTAAGTTTTGGCAGCAGCTTGAACAAACTGAGGTATCCTGGTCGCTGTTTGATTGTTGCCCTCGAGTGTCAAAGTGTTTATGTGCCAATCAGACACACAAGTCTGACCCCTAAGATGTTTAGTTGCATGACCACAAAGTCACACAACTGCTGACTTTGCTTCGGCATGAGGCAAGTCATAATTTGCACAATTATGTCACTGTCATTGTCACGTCTGGTCATTTTAGGCAATTAAACATGCAACAGAAGTTGTCATTTTCTTGGGGACTGAGACTTAAAAACTGCCGAGCTGCTTTTTCGACTTACTTTGCTTCCCATCAACATCATGCAGCTGCCATCTTGTCTGCTGTTAGACTCTGAAAAGTCTCATGGACAGTCCAGTGAATCAAACTAGACACAGCATCTTTTCTACCAAGGTTTAAATAGATGCCTCACCACAGGAGAGTACTTTACCCATAGCACTTACATGCACTTACATGCACTTGAGCGAGTGAGTGAGCATATACCTTTACAGTAAGTAAAAGTCATTAAAAAGTGGCGTGAGACATGCCTCACGTTTAAAACAGATCTAACCCACTTAGCTCACACAATAGAGAAGCTCCTGAGCTGACCTGATTTGCTGTTGATAGCAGTGTTGGTAGCAGGATGTGACCAATCACAGCAGTTCATTGGTCTCTTCGAGCAGATGCTTCCGCTCCGTGTGTAATGGCTCGGTGATGTACCTGACTCCCTAAGTGGTTTTCTGCTCAGGAGAGAACTCTCACTCCGTCTCTCATCCTCTCTTCCTCCGCCCCTCTAATGTGGTAATTTGTAATCTCTTGTTACGCCTTCAAACATAAATTCATAATGCAAGGTGTGCCACGGCAAATGCAGGGGGCTTAAATTATTTACCTTTCCCGCTATTCAGTTTATGGCCCATTATGCTGCGAAAAGGGGCCGCTGCAGAGAAGACTCTCACAATAGAGAGGGCCCCATTATAAGATAAGAATATACGCATATTAAAGAGGGTCCTGATTGAAAAGGATTTCCACCGCTCCGTCGGCTTCATTGAAAAAGTACTTAGTAGAAATGCAGGCAGATGGGTAATGATGTTTTTGCTCTTCAGAAAGCTTTTTAACCCATCTAGAAGCTTGTCCTGCCCAATAAAATCTTATGTGTAGAACATTTCCCACAGTGTTTGTTATTGTACTCCATTATACTGCCGATTATTTGGAGTCATGTACGAGTAGGCAGAGCCAGTTGGGTATGTTTCTTTTTCTGCTCAGCTGATTGAGTATTTTCATAAACATTAAGGAGGCAAACAGCTCTTTGTCTGCTGAGTTTTGTTTCTGTGCACATGGGGCACAAAGAGGTTTGCCCGGGTTATGCACTGTAAGCAGTGCAGTGATGTGCTATAGAGCTGCACTGTGCACCGAAACCAAGGTACAAACAGATCTGTCTACAGCTCTTTGTTTCACTAACCATACAAAGATGTAATCCACATAACTGAAACTTGAAACATAACTGCAAACGGTTCATGGTCAATGCAAAATACTCAAACTGAGTATGTCTGAAAAATGTTCCCCCCCGACATATTTGTGTTGCTTTTCCTACGACAGCCACTCTTGACAATTAGCGTGATTACACTTTTTATGGTCATATTTGGAGAACTCAAAGCCTTTTATAAGCTAAGACAGTTTTTCGGTCATATAGTGCAAGTAAACAAAATTTGAGATAGATACTGATAGAATATCGGAACATGATGTTGTTTTCTGTTCAAGAAAGAAAACAAACCTATCTATGACCTTGAGACAGCATGTCAGTAATTTGAAACTAACAACACTTGGGACACAGCACACACACTTGCATTTCCTAAACTCAACCTCTCAGATCTCTTTCCTATGACAATGGAAGGCGTTAGCTTCCACTGCTAACACTACCTTTTTACCCAGCTGTGGCAATACTTGATTGTGATTGGTCAAAATCCCTTGACAGTAGTTATTAATTCTGCATAGTTAAGGCAGCACTAGGAACAAGCTGATCGCACACGTCAAACATATACAATCAATCCACAGAAAGGAGTTACGGCACATTAGTGTCATTTTTGTGATTTCACCTCTGCCTGTCAACAATGTGGCAAAAAAGGTTACTTTCTAACACTATCGATAGATAACATGGAGGGTACTTTTGATTTAACTCTCAGTTTATTTGGAGAGCACAAAATGTAAGAATCGTGGTTAATGGATGAACTAGTCAATGGCAGAGAAAAGACAGCCAGACATAGGGAGGGATGTTTAACACACTAAAAGCTAAGGGAAAGAGACGTCTATCAAATTGAAGAAAAAATACAAAAAGCAACTACAAACCAAAACACAGTGAGCTTTGGCAGAGTTACAAGACTCCCTAAAACTTACGGGAAGAGGACCTTACACAGGTGCTGCTGTTATTTACTGCATCTGTTAAAAATACAAATGGAAAATGTTAATGTTAGGACTCTACCACAAATGAAAATGATAAGTTGGATTTTAATTTAACTTGTAAGTAGGCTTATAATAATACTGTTAACATGAAGGCACTACCAACAAGATTGATACCTAGTGATGGTTTGTCTTTATCCGAAGTTGGATGCCGAGTAATAAGTGAACCTTCCCGGAGGTCAGTGTCTTATCTCACTCTGTGGAGACTCTAAACACTCTGACACACTGACAAATAACATATTGACATTATTGAAAAAAACACATAACGTCTGATAGACTGTAGGCTATGGACTTATAAAGTCTTTTTGAATCATGATTCCTTAAAATAATCAGTGTTCACTTGAAGCCCCTGATGAATGATCACAGCTGAATGTTGGCATGAGCTGTGCAACGTTACATCAAGGAGCAACGGTTGTTTTATTTAAGACGTTAAAGGTATCCAGAAGTAGATGAGTTGAATGAAAGTTAAATAATAATTTTGTGTAAGAAATTAAATACATATATTACCGTTCATATACCTCTATTATGTTATGGTCCTTCAGGTTTCTCCTGCGACCCCTGGGGAGCTTCTTGCCCCACAGATTGGGAACCAATTCTGTACCAGATGTGCAGAGAACACATGTAACAATGCAGAACACACCTTAAGGCCTTTATACTTCTACTTTATACTGCTCAATAGATGTGGATAATAACAAAAACTTGAGATGAATGACAAAATCACCCCAAAGCACCTGACACGCAATAAATCTTTGGCTTGTGGGGCCCCTAAGGGTCCAGAGCTGCAGGCTGATTTTTTAGCCTGTTAATAATGCAGCCCTTTTATTCCCTCTGATGACTGTGTAGCATGAGGATGCTACAGTCTCTGGATCATAAAGAAATCATTTCACTTGAGCACCATTGGGGCAGTGTGTAGTCCTCGTTTGGGAAAGCAAAGAAGTAGTTTATGGATGCTTCTCAAAGGTGATCGAGTTGGTACCCCAGATTTTCAAAAGTGGGCTATCTAAAGATATTCAAAGCGAAAATACAAATTCATGCCCGCAGACTAAAACATCTCTTACTGCATATTTTAGACATGCAGCACATAACTGTTGCTGGAAAGAATTAATATAAATGATCATTGTAATGAGCAATGCAGCAAACCACAGAGAGAATAACACATATTTAATTCTCCTTTAGTAATTTACACATCCCTGGAAACAAAGCATGCGCAATTAATAATTCCACACGGACATTTCTGCATTTATCTCTTTGTGCCGATCAGGAAGAAATGCTCTCGTGTTGAATGTAACGTGTCTAAAAAGCAGCGAGTCCATTTATAGTAAGCTCTACTCACCTGACAGTGACTGTCAGGGCCCCGCTTTCTTCCCGTCTCTCCCCCTCTAATCCGACAGAGCGCCTGGCCCCCACTTTACTTGACAGAACTTACATGAAAGCACAAACAAATCTCCTCCTCAGTCCAGAGATAAAGAAGTCATTAAAAATGGAGGACAGTTGAATAGCTGAAAGAGCCCGGTGGATGAGAGAGAGAGTGAGGGAAATATCCTTTGTGTCTTTTCTCCCTTCATTGGAGGAGCGTTAATCACAGTCCAAGTTAAATTGAATATGAGTGAGATAAGCAGAGCAGCAGGGGTGTGTGGAGGGTTGCCGGGGAGGGGGGAGAAGACAATCAAGAGGAGGCAGGGCCTAGGAAGAGCCTTTAAGTCCTAATGTTTTGTTTCCTGCCTCATATCTCTGGAGAGGAGACAAGGAATTGGACAAATAAAACTTGAAGGGATTAGAGTAATCCGTGAGACTGGGGGCCTATTGTGAAGATCAGTGCTGTTAGTTGTATCTTGGGGATTATCAACACTTTGGCTGCTCACTCCAGAGGTGTGCTGCATATAGAGTGCGTGATGGAGAGTGTTTATGCATCTGGTATCCAGCAGCATCCATCACAGGCTTTCAGTAGAGAGAAATAAAGGACTGATAGGTTTACATTAAAAAAACGCTGGTAGACTGACCAAGCAACATATAAACATAACTCGCAAACAATGTAGATGCAGGGAAGTTAATATTTTGCTGCAGAAACATGTGGCATTAGAAAAGAAGCAGCTATTAGAGCCCTGGAAACTCACATTAATGATCTACAGTCTTGTGTTTAATCTGTGTCTCAAAAATAACAAACAAATTTCAGTCCAGTAGCATTAAGTTTATTCACATTTATCGATATTTGAATTAGGTGTAATTATTATGAAAACTGATCAGTTAAATAACTGTCAGTGGAAGGAATAGTCAAACTGCAGCTATTAAGCTAACCACACCTAGCATTAGCCTCGTCTGTAGCCGATGTCAGTCACATCTGACTCGTTATGCTGTTAGTTCATGTTGTAGTTCATCTATTTTTTAGTCCTGGGTGTTCAGCACTTAAAGATGGAGTTCAGTTCTATAATAAAACGAAGCAAGCTAATGCTATATTGCATTCATAGCTTTTATATTTTGTTTAACTTTTAGTTAACTAGGAGAAAACGCAGGTTGAAAAATATGTTTTAAGTGTCCTCGCAAAGACAGGCAGCAGTCAGGGTTCCCACGCGTCCTGGAAAACCTGGAAAACAGTTGACCAGTTTTCCAGTACTGGAAAACACCTGGAAAATGGGAGAAAAAGTCAAATGTCCTGGAAAATCACATATAGTCCTGGAAAATGATTCCAACATGGCTGCGTGCGACCTGACCCTATTAACAAAACACATCCCCATTCATTGAAAGTTGAGTCCACGCTGTGCTGGAAAAGACAGCGACACTGCACAACTTTTTTCACATCTTTTCTCCTTCACTTCATAATCATACATTCACAGAAAACGGGGGTATATAAGTTATGTTTTATGGTACATTAACCTTGTAGAGTGCTCTTTTGATTCAAAGAGTCTTATAGTTAAGTTATAGTGTGACCAGTGGAGTCGGGCAGAGAGCTCGGCGGTCTGTGCCTCACAACT